>NC_041711.1:2012975-2087975 GCF_900700375.1 Denticeps clupeoides
GGCGAGCAGACCAGGGACAGCGTGGCTGCACTAAAGCGCTAATGGAGTTTGTGTACGTACCGAGGTTTGCACCATCATGGCACGCTGGTCCCTCAGTGATTGGATGATCTGTAGTGGACACACAGGCTCCTCCTTTTCCATGAGTGTGAGAGCGGTCTCCATGGTGATTAGAACACCCGTCCGGCCAATCCCGGCACTGCGTCAAGGTATGAATTCCAAAATGAGCTCGGATCAGACTTTACTTTGTACCATCTCAAAAGTGTGTGTGCGTGTGTCTGCTTACCTGCAGTGGACCATCAGCGGCTCCGCCCCTCTCATCAGGCTACGCACTGACTGGACAAAATCCAGGAAGTCAGAGGCGTCATCCGGGGGTCCGTGATCAGGCCAAGCCACATACTGCAGGTGAGTGAGACCGCGTCCCTCTCCTGTCTGAGGGCAGACAGACAGGCGGTTACCTAGCAACCTGGGGGGGCGTGTTCATAAACAATGACTGTTGGTGTTCGTGTGTGCGCATGCACCTTACCCGTGTGTTTGTCAGTGTTAGCTCTCGTCTGACATAAGTCAGGTTGCCCTCTTCCGAGTGGCAGCATACTTGCAGGTACCCATAATCCTTTGTTTCTGGGGTGTGTGGCCAGTACTGATGGCACTTTGTCTAAAGACCCAGAAAAAAAAAGGCTGACTGTGCTTCATTCTCACATCCTCCAACATGACTGCTGGTGCAGCGCTATGAGAGAGAGAGAGAGAGAGAGAGAGAGTGTGTGTGTGTGTGTGTTTGTGTACTCACGCGTCCTCGCTCGGTCAGTGTTGTCAGCATGATGATGTGTGCGACCTTCTGCTCCCACACACACCTCCAGAAATCTGTACAGGTGTGACCCAGTGGCCCTTGGGTTGCTATGTACCGCAACACACTTCCTGCTGGCTCAGTCTGTACACACACACACACACACACACACACACACACACACTCACTATCCAATATGTTTTGTGTGGGTTGAGCATTTTACAATCTCTATTTATGTGTATATTGTTTTGTCTAACTGGCCTTCACATGACTGGCATTGATGTAATCTTCATCCTCCTCATTTAGGACTACTCTGGTGGAGTCATCTTTAGTCCAAAAACAGAGAGAGAGAGAGAGAGAGAGAATAACCATGCTGATAATAGGAACATGCTGATAATGGTTTGGCCCCGCCCACACCACACCCACATCACGTAACTTACACGGCAACACATCTTTATATCGATTCTTCTCTATGTTCTCAGGCATCTTTGCACACATCAGCGACAGTCCTGGTTTCTTCCTGTAGAGTTTCTGAACATCAACACACAACATTATACCTGCACGCTCGCGCACACACACACACACACACACACACACACACACACACACACACACGCACAGGCCTTCTCACCTCAAACTGCAGTAGAAGTGTCCCTGTTGACACCCCCCTCTCCAGATGGGTCATGGACTCTTCCAGACTCTGTCCTGACAGCTGACTGGCTGGTAGGGGAACGTCCCCCAGCAGGGACAGATTAAAGTCAAACTTCAGGGAGGAAGCAGGACGCAAGAGGACGCCTGCAGAGAGCGTGCACAACACACACGTGCACTGAGCGTTTTCCCTCACAGAACACACATACACACTCTCTCTCTCACATGCGCGCACACACACCAGTTTAAACCCAGCCTCTGCTTGTCCTGTCAGCTGGCTGGTGTGTTTATGATTAGTAAGGTACGGGTGTGTGTATGTGTGTGTGTGTGTGTAGGGTGGGTGGGTTTGGGTGTGGGTGTGTGTTAACCTCTCCTCCGTAGCAGTAGTGTGAGCTGGTTAGTGTGTGTTTCTCGGCTGGCTTTGATGAACATGACAACTTGCTGGTGTGTGTGCTCTGAAACGTCCCTCCCATTCACCAACACCAACTCATCACCGACACACACCGCAGGAGTACACTGTGCTGCCTACAACACACACACACACACAATAAACACAAACATGTGACACACATGGACAGGGAAGAAAAAGGATACAATATGGACTAAACACACACACACACACACACACACACATTACCGGAGAGTCAGGGTGAACATGGGAAATGACTAATGGCGTCTTCTGATCTGAACCCCCCTGCAACACAACCAAATTACTACCATGCTAATAAATACACACACACACACACACACACACACACACACGCACCTACACATGTGGCATGTAATTGCCATTTTGAGGACATATACATACAAATATTAACTTTTACTAACTATCATAATAAGCAGCATCCTCATCATTACAAATATTATGAATATCCATTATCACTTGTGAAGCGTCATTATCACACACGCACACACTTACTTTCACATTGAAGCCGAACTTTCCATCTGAATCTGGGCTGAATTTCACCAACAGCAGATCGCCATCTATTGTTACACTCTGAACAAATCAGACACACACATGACTCCAAAACTAAACGGTCCCAGCGTTACAGGACGTCTCAGGTTATCCCATCCCTACAGACTGACCTTGTCACCGGTCGACTCATTTCCTGCCATGTCATCAGCGTGTGACACGTTGGTCTTGCCATCATCCAGAGATTTCCTGCAGTGTGACAGTGTTTACATGACACATTGTCTGGACGCTGGCATTTCGCAAAGATGACAGAGAGATCCCTGCAAAATCTGAACTCTTTTAGCAGTTTAGCAATATAAAATATTTACAGCATTTACCAGACGCCCTTGTCCAGAGCGACTTACAATCAGCAGGGACAGTCCCCCCCTGGACACACTCAGGGTTAAGTGTCTTGCTCAGGGACACAATGGTAGTAAGTGGGGTTTGAACCTGGGTCTTCAGGTTCACAGGCAAAAAACACGCATGGCCATAAATCTGAACTTTCTGATGTACAGTACAGGCCAAAAGTTTGGACACACCTTCTCATTCAATGTGTTTTCTTTATCTTCATGACCATTTACGTTGGTAGATTCTCACTGAAGGCATCAAAACTATGAATGAACACATGTGGAGTTATGGACTTAACAAAAATATGTGAAATAAGTGAAAACATGTTTTATATTCTAGTTTCTTTGCTCTGATTCCTGCTTTGCACACTCTTGGCATTCTCTCGATGAGCTTCAAGAGGTCGTCACCTGAAATGCTTCTCCAACAGTCTTGAAGGAGTTCCCAGAGGTGTTTAGCACTTGTTGATCCAGCTCACCCCAAACCATCTGGACTGGGTTCAGGTCCGGTGACTGTGGAGGTCAGGTCTCCACTTTTTGTTAAGTACAGAACTCCACATGTGTTCATTCATAGTTTTGATGCCTTCTGTGTGTCCAAACTTTTGGAATGTACTGTATGTGTTACATGTATACCTGTAGGTATAGAAAACCTCTTCCGACTCGGTCCCATCACTCATTTCATTGACCAGATTGTCCACAGAGGAGGGTCGTGGCTTGTGGACATCCTGTCTCAATCGAGTACTTCGCCTGAAAGTATAAAAAACAATAATAATCCAGCACATGAGGGTGTGTGTGTCCTTGAGGTGTGTGTCGTACCAGTTGGGTGTGTTGGGTGGTGATCGGGACGGGAGACTCCTGGTCTCCAGGTGTTCTGTAGAAACAGACTTCACTGCAGATTCCCACAGCTTCCCTCCGACCAGCTTACGATACAAAGGCCTGAAGCAAACACACCTTTTCATTAACTGTGCTTGGTGTGTGTGTGTGTGTGTGTGTGTGTGTGTGTGTGTACCTGTTCGTGGGGGATGCTGGGGTATTCTTGCGCAGGTAGAAGCTATGATGGTCAACGCAGGACTTCCAGAGGTTCTTACAGCTACGAGAACTCAGCGTGTTCACAGCAACTACCTGCTCCCCTTCCTCTCCCTAACAACACAATCACATCAACTCATATGCCGCACGCCGCCATTTATACAGAAGACACACTTTCATACATACATGTTTCCGCCTGACGTGAATGGAGAGAGTTTTGTTTTTGAATGAAATTTTGACAATGTTGATCCTGGAGGAGAAGAAAAAAACAGATCAGATCACATACAATACCGATCAAAAGTTTTAGCCAGTGGTGAAATTAATTAAACATCTTAACACCAGCAACTCTGAGACTAAAACACACAAATTATACTGAATAAAATGTGAACGTGGTAATAATGTTGACGTGTAGAGATGGTGGTAGAAGAACTGGGTGTCGGTCTCTCCCAACTCCCAACTCAAAATAATGAACGATCTCCTACAAGCGAAAGCCTACAGACGGAGAACAGCATTGTACTCTTTCTCTACACACATCACGTCGTTTTCTTTACTTTCATTAAAAACGTTCACCAACAAATGCTTTAGAGGAATCAATATTTACCACGGGAAGAAATTGGTGCAAATCAGATTACAGAACAAAGCCACGCCTCCTGAAGCGATCCCGACGGACAGAGCAGACTTCCCAACATCCTGAGGGGGGGGCGGAGTTACACATACACACTGAATCAGTACGGCAACACATGGTGCTGCATTAACTCCATTACCGCCGGGTGTTCTTTTCTAGGACTTTTTATTTCCAGCTGAACAAGCATGGATCACAACACAGAAAACGCGAGACGCTGACTGTGTTACCTTAGCAACATGTAGCTCCACCCCATAGAGCTCCAGAGTCCGGGCCGTGTTCAGGAAACAGAGTTCAGCTTCACACTTCGAGAGACCCCTGCACACAATGAATGAAAGATTCGGGCTGTCAATTCACGTTTTCATTACTCTACACTCAAACACTCAATGGTCACTCCTCGCTCGCTTTAAACCCAACTGGCTGGCTGATGCATTCGTCTGTAGGACATCTGCATAAATAGAATTTCTGCCAGCGTGGCTCTGGTCAATGAAACTTATGATGAAATGTGTCACACAAACCTTTTTAGAAGTGATGGAAATGAGATGGTGGCGAATTCAAACGAGAGTAAAAGTGGTTCACAAAACAACGCCACTAATAAATAATACAGAGATGAGACGATATTTTCCCATCTGGTTGTACAGACGACGTCACTTCCTTAATACGCCAGGATACTTGTGATGGTTTAGCAGATGTCTGGCAGAAAATGGCGAAGTGATCTTTGGACACACTTTCTTTATAATGAAGCGGACAAAAAAACAACAGAACGTGGGTCGAGAAACACTGAACAACTCCGCGCGTATTTCGTGTCTGGAATGATGTCGAGTATTCTTGCGTCTATAAAGTGGCAATAACATAATAATAAGATAACCTTGTTTTAATTGTGAAATGGGTTTGACTAAAAGAAAATGTTGTTTTATACAATTGTGTTACTAAATTTGTTACCTTCCCTTTGATACATCCTGACCAAGTATATCCAAATTCAACCACCATTTGTTCAATTGGCACAGTAGTCAAAGGTATTTAAATGGGACCAACTCACCAGGTGTTTAAATGGGACCAACTTATGGGGTACATGCCATCCAAAGGAACTGCACTGCTACAGCCTAGTGGGTAACACACTCGCCTATGAACCAGAAGACCCAGGTTCAAACCCCACTTACTACCATCGTGTCCCTGAGCAAGACACTTAACCCTGAGTTGCTCCAGGGGGGGACTGTCCCTGTAACTACTGATTGTAAGTCGTTCTGGATAAGGGTGTCTGATAAATGCTGTAAATGTAAATGTAATTTTCTTTGACTAAAACTAGACTAAAGTGCTCAGACTTTCAGTTGACTGAAACTTGACTAGACTAAAATGAGCGTGGACATGACTAATAAAAACTAAAATTTAGACAGGCCGGCAAAAACAACTTGAAGCAATGGACCCACAATTCCACCCGATCAAAGTGGACAGGAAGTGCGTACGTAACACACTTGTCTCTGTAACGGATCCATCTGAGGAGGAGGAGGAGGAAGAGCGGAGAACGAGGAAGTCTGTACCTGTGCTGCGGGTGCAGCGCCTCGACTTTAGACAGGAAGTCCACATTCTGTTCAGGCAGGAAACGGGCGTTGCTGAGGTAACCAGGTGGACTCCCTGAGGTGTAGTCCCCCTGCTCCGCTGTCAATCATGACAGATTTTAATACGGAGAATCTGCATCTGTGCATGCGTGTGTGTTATAGATACTCACACTGGACAGCATACGAAGCTAAAACCACAGCGGAGCTGAGTGGACACTTCAGCCTGGAGATCAGAGAAGATATTAGAACAGAGACACACACACACACACACACACACACACTCTAATGTTGCATATTTACCTGCCTTCCTGAATGTCTGTCTTAATCTGTAGAAAGTAGAAATGCCTGGAAAAGTAGAAGAGCCTCAGCAACACATATAAAGAAACTCTCTCTCTCTCTCTCTCTCTCTCTCTCCCAAACACACACACACTCGCACGCTCTTGCTCACCTCGTTTGCTCATGTTGAAGGGAGTTCGGGTCAGAGATGAAAAACCGAACTCTGAAGACTAAGAAGAACGGAGAAGAGCCTGGGAGACGGACACACGCGTCCAAACGGAATTTAATTTTTTCAATATTTGAGGGAGTTGCAGAAACACACGTAACACTAGTAATCAATCAAGAGGATTTCATGTTTACATATTCGAATCAACTACGTCACCAAAAAGGTGGGTGGTGATATAAATATTTTCAGATCTTATCATACTGTTACTTTGTAGTTGCTGTGCGGACAATGAGGATAAAAATAAGTGATGATAAATCAGCATGATTCAGATGACTAATACGTTTAATATTCTGCTCAGAATGAGCTCACCTTTCAGCTGCTTCTTCAGGGGTTTCTTAAGATCCAGCCACCTCTGTCACACACACACACATTCCTCACTTTTTACCACAGACACACACAGCAGATAGGCCAGGCCATTTATATGTTATCTATTAAAACACACACACACACAGACTGACCGGTGAGGTCTCTCGAAGTGTGTTTTCAGAGATGAGGAGCCCGTAGTACTGTGACTCCTGCACAGCCAGCTGGGCACAGACCAGTGCAAACAACACGCACCCATCATGCTGCTTCTGCGGGGACAACACACACACACACACACACACACAGACAATCAGAGGACGGACTCTCCTGCAGGTCTACAGTTCCAGCAGAGGGGCGATGTCCACAATCGTAGCAGCTCCATTCCTCCAGAGGACCAGGACAACCGGACCCCTTTTCATGTGGCTACAGGTTCAAGGTTCACTGGACCGAAGCCACATCGGGCCACTAGGGGGCGGCCAATTACTTTCAGTTTCTGTCAGAGGTGCAGCCCTCTGTGCTGGACTGGCCTGTGTGTGTGGGTGTGGGTGTGTGTGTGTGTGTCGAACTCACACTGATCGTGAAGGTTTGGGTGTTGCCATCGGGAAAGAGAACCAGGCACAGCAGGTCCGCAGCAGACATGACCTCAAAATCTCACCTGAGCAGGAGAGAAATAACACACACACACACACACACACACACACACACACACACACACACACACACACCAGGACAGACACACGAGACGAGACGGCGCATTAATTACTTTCCACCAATCTTCACGGACACACACACACACACACACTTATATAAACACACTTTTCAGTCCAGGTCCAGGTCTCCCACTCCGGGTGGAACCGGGCGGCTGCGGAAGTGCCTCTCCCCGGTGGGCGTCGCCAGGTCGCGGCCGGACAGGTGAGATTATCTCCGGGACGGAGCCCCGAACTCCATACTGACACTCGGGCGGAGGTGGCCAGAAATCCGGAAGTCGGGATTCCTGAGCGGAACTTCTGACTCTCCGCCTCCCGCGCGCCGCTTCTGCCTCGTGACCGCGCGCGTTCGCCGACGTCGTCGCCATGGCGACGCTGGACCGGAACACGTCACGCTTCTACCTGGCCGCGGTCACGTGATTATCTTACTCTACTGCTACTTCACCCCGTATCCATCTAACAGGTTTTTTCTTTATTGGAATTAGAGCATGAGCAATAACAATATTCTCAAGAGGTTGCAAAAGAAAACAGCTCAAACAATCTCCCAATGTAGACCCCAATAAAAATAAAGAAATAAATAGAAAAATACTAACAACAAAAAAAAACAAAACCAAACACAAATGAAAAACTACATATACATACATACAGATACTACACACAAAAAACAGCCTACAATCGGCCCCACAAATCAACCTATAGAACAACAAATAAAACCACCACTGCAGAGCTCCACCGAGACATGAACTGTATCACCCAGGAACGGAAGGGAAATTCTTACTCTTAACCAGATCAAGTAAAGGACCCCAGATCTTTTTTAATGTCTTAACTGAACCCCTAAGTGAAAGTCCTTTCCAGTTTAATGAGAATATTAGAGAATAGAGAAAATTTAGAGAATATGTCGTATCCTGTGAATTCAGAGGATTTCCAGTTTGTCGTAATTAATGGAAACCGAATGAGAATTGCTGGTGTCTTCTCCTTGTAAGTCGCTTTGGATAAAAGTAAAGTAATTTTCTCGCCAGTAAGGTAGAAAAGGCCAGCACATCCCTTTACTTTACTTTACTTTATTTTGCAGACGCTTTTATCCAAAGCGACTTACAGGAGGAAGACACCAGCAATTCTCGTTTGATTTCTATAGATTTTGAGTTTACAAAAACTAAGAGCCCTGATGAGGCCTAACCTGTCAGCAAAGAACATGCTCGGTGATTGTTAAGTGCCAGACGAAGAAATTTTTTTTATAATTTATTTTGTGCAGTGTGTATGCATGTGTTATATTTGTCTGAAATACTTTTTGAATAAGTGGGTTTTTAACTGCATCTTAAAGGTGGTGGTAGTCTCGGCTAGTCGAATTCTGACAACATGTCAGATATCTCAGTCCAGCACTGGTGTAAAGAAGGGCAAAGCCAGAACATATGAATGACATTCCATCTAACAGTTTTAACCAGTTTTTAAACCAAGATATTCCTGCATACCACCGACAGGCAGGGCAGGTTGCGCACGTGAGCCGGACACGCCAGTGGTGGCAATGGTGGCAGGGCCAGTGGTGCAATGGATAACGCGTCTGACTACAGATCAGAAGATTCTAGGTTCGACTCCTGGCTGGCTCGTGCAATTGTGTTCTTTTGGGGCAGTGGTGGCCTAGCGGTTAAGGAAGCGGCCCCGTAATCAGAAGGTTGCCGGTTCGAATCCCGATCTGCCAAGGTGCCAATGAGGTGCCACTGAGCAAAGCACCGTCCCCACACACTGCTCCCCGGGCGCCTGTCATGGCTGCCCACTGCTCACTCAGGGTGATGGGTTAAATGCAGAGGACAAATTTCACTGTGTGCACCGTGTGCTGTGCTGCTGTGTATCACATGTGACAATCACTTCACTTCACTTTGACACTTTTTGACCCTCATTGGCCGCCAATTGTTGACCATTTTGTTTCGCGTGATTGGACGTGGTTTTCTGCGGCCCTTGTTAGTGGTAGAGCTGTAACACTCGGATCCGTTTTAGGATCCGACTCCGTCCGAGTCACTCAGTAAACCGATCCGGGTGCGTGGGTCACTTCAGTCAGTATTTCCGGCCAGAGGAACCGCCGTATCCACTGACTCGACCCGCAGCGCTAACCCGGATCTCTGAACGATTCCGATTCGGTTACATTTCCGGCCAGAGGAACCGCCGGATCCACTGACTCGTGTTAGGAGTGCTTTGGGTCGCCACATTTGAACAATTAGAAGATGTTTTTATGTGACGGAGTTCACAATTTATGTGTAGTTAGGACTCAAAGGATTCAGTTCAATTGAGACCTCAGATTCGTGACTCATTATTTCATGGATCCAGGTGAGTCGGGAATCATTACTTAGTAGTCCCGGTGTAGCCCCAGAGAAACAAGACTTCGGTTATTTCTTTATAGAATGAGAATAAAGGTGATGGAGGACGGGATTCTCTTGCAGTGGGACGGTTTCAGTTTCTTAGGTCAGATTATAAGCAGAAATCCTGGCAGCTTCTATTTCGTCACTCTGGCCAGTAAGCTGCACTTGGATGATCCATGTAGGCTTGTCACGATACTGAAATTTCAAACTTAAAACCGATACTAAAGATGATATTACAGGGGGGGAAACCAGACACAGGAACTTCTTAATATTTATTTTAATAAATAATATTTCAGAACACCACTAATATATATACACTGCTTAATATTAATAATGATATTAATAATAATCGTAATATAATATTAATATACTAATATATTATTAGTATTAAATAATATTAAAACTGTTCTTAGTTTAATGTGCTGACAGCAATATCACACAAAAATTATCGATGGAAATAAAAAAATTATCAACCCATGGAGATCTAGATTTGAAGTCACACTCAAAATTATAGTGGAAATCCCACTACAGGCTGATCCAGCTTTGAGGTAATGTCCTTAAAACAAGTCAAAATGAGGCTCAGTAGTGTGTGTGGCCTCCACGTGCCTGTATGACCCTACAATGCCTGGTCATGCTCCTGATGAGGTGGCGGATGGTCTCCTGAGGGATCTCCTCCCAGACCTGGACTAGTCTGTGGTGCACCGAGACATGATGTCCCAGATGTGCTCAGTTGGATTCCGGTCTGGGGAACGGGAGGTTCAGTCCATAGCCTTCGTCTTGCAGGAACTGTTGCAACACTCCAGCCACATGAGGTCTAGCATCGTCTTGCATTAGGAGAAACCAGGGCCAACTGCACCAGCATATGGTTTCAAAAGGGGTCTGAGGAGCTCATCTGGGTACCTAATCTGGGCGAGCACATGGGGGGCCCCCTAAAGAAATGGCACTCCATTACTGACCCCAATCTTGGTGTTCTGTAAGCACAACCCCCACCTCTGGACGTCGGGCCCCCATACCACCCTCACGGAGTCTCTTTCTGACCGTTTGAGCAGACACATGCACATTTGTGCTCCTCCTCTTCCTCCTTGCACAAAGGCGGAGGTACCGGTACTGCTGCCGGGTCGTTGCCCTCCTACGGCCTGTTCCACGTCTCCAGATGTACTGGCCTGTCTCCTGGTAGTGTCTCCATGCTCTGGACATAACGCTGATGCACAACAAACCTCGTCACAGCTTTTTTATTATTGAGCAAAGCTAAAGAAAAGCACTCCTCACTTCTCATGCCGCAGAAGTGAAAAATGTATGAGCTAGATATATAACTGTATATACAGAGATGTAATCGGGCCTGAAACGTAAGGCCCAACCCAGGCCTAAACCTTTGGTATCGATTTTGCAACCATGCTTTGTGTATGCTCTGGACACGTGCTTGGCCAGCATTGCTGTCAGTTTCTATTGAAGGTGTACAAGATGTTCTTGGTATAATTTAACCACCCGATTCAGTCCAGGACAGGCGGAGACGAACCTCCTGACCCGCCCAGCTCCGTTAAGAAGAAGAGCGCCGGCCTTTCCGCACCATGGCACGGCCCATTTAACTGACCAGTGAAGACGAGCGTTTCAGGGGACGCGCAAAGCAAGAGAAGGGGCCGTCGGTGTCGTTTTCCTGACACTAATCAGGGCGCTGACTGTTCTTTAACCCCGACAGTCAAATATAGAGAAGTGCTGCGATCTCTGCCCCTTTCCCATCATCCTCCAGTCCTCCAGCTCCTGTCTCTCTCTCTAGTTGTCTCCTGTTTTCTTGTTTGGACATCTGCTTATGAAATGTAGGTGTGCTTATGATGAATAGCTGCGCGTGTGTGTTTGCGTTGTAACGCGATCCTGTCCGTGCTGACAGACAGGCATGCTTGTTACATAACCCGCGCACGTCGGAATAACCGCCCTGCGCCCGTTAGCACCGCAGTCGCTACAGTAACGGAGCGTGTCGGAGCAGGCCGGAACCCGAGGCACCGACTCCAGCGCGGCACGGGCGTGAGAGGCGTCTGCATTACGTGTCAGATGTGTGAGCTGAAGGCTGCTGGGAGATTTACAAGAAGAATTGGTTGCATTTGCATGAATAATATATTGAAATGATGCACATATGAGTGTTTTTTTGTTGTTGTTGTTCGGTGGCCGTGTGACGGGGAGCGGAGCCCCTTCCAGGAACCCGGTCCTGTTCCCTGCCCGGCACGTTCTAATCATGTCGCTGTTGACGTGGTTTCAGGCCCCGTCAGCAGAGGAGGATGAGGCGCGGCACGACCTACGCCAGGCTGAAGCGGCTCATGTCCCACCTTTCTGGTGAGCCGTTAACCGGTTAAGCACACTAACCCAGCTGTCTCAGAGCTTCATTAGGGCCATGTGTAGGTGCATGAACTGCGACCTTTGACCTGTAAGTTTGTTGTATCCATCATAATGTCTGTTTGTACAGTGACCAGAGTTTGAATCTTTTTTTTTGGATTTCAGGGTACTATAAAACGAATGTAGTAGACGATGACACGCACACGGTTACGTATTTTGTTGGCATGCGATGTGTTGCAGCCGTGATGAGGGACAGGAAGGCGGACGCGAGCGACTTCGTGCTGAAGCTGCTGTCCGGCTCTCCAGCGTATCCGCGGTGAGCGCCGATGGCTGTCTCCACGGCGATCTGGTGACACCCTTTGTGGTATTCGCTGTAAACAGGACTCCAGTTCCAGGAGCCTCCGGGACGGCGCGGCCGAACGATTCCGTTTCTGTTTCCTAATAGTAACGTTGCATACTTGGTGATGGATTGTGGCGATTGTGCAGCTGGTGTGTGTTTGTGTAACAGCGTGTCTCCTTTGTTCTCTCCAGCGTCGACTCGGAGGAGTTTGAGGAGACGCAGAGTCAAGCATCAGCTGCGGTATGTTGTCTCGCTCATAAAAGCGCTTTTCACGTCCACTACATCCTGCTGCATTCTGCTGCAATGTTTACGTTTGTGGATATGAAACTGTACAGTTTTCCTGGGACATACGACACACTGACATGACAGTTCATGTCTTCTGTAGTTCAGGAAATAAACAGGTAGAAACAGGAAGTGATTAGTTATGGATGTTGGAAGGAGGAACTGGCCAGACTTTTCAGTTGGTGTGCACTGATTGTAGGCATGATTGACAGCTGTCACGCCCCGCACTGGGCGCTTTAAGCCCCCTCTTTATCTGTAAAAAAAAAAATACATGCGAGGAACACCCACTCATTTAAAGCCCCACCCCCCATGCAGGTTCTGCGAGGTTGTCAGTCAGTCCATATTGTACGATTTAATTGTACGTGACATTATTGTATGGTACAAGATTTTTTTTCCTTCAATGCATGGGTGGATGGGGGGGGCGCTTAATACTGAAAGGAGGGGCACTAGACCAGTGGTTCATCAACACAAAACCCATTTTTTCCATTTACTGCTGGTCAGCATTAAAATGGATTCGGTTAAAAGCGGGTTAAATACCAGACGCTGGGTCCTAACGCACCTCTCTGCTTTCCACCCAGGCCTGGAACAGGAAGTTCCCGCGGCGGAAGTGAGCGACGTTCAGTCACAACGGAGAACCTCTCCTGACCGGCACTTCTGTTCGAGGTGTAGCGCAGGTTCATGCCGGAACGGCGGACAGGGCCACCGATGTGATCTCGCTATTTAACCTGTGCTACACCTCTGTAGCCTGATGAGGATGAGTTTCTGATGAATAGAATTAATTCCAAACACGCAGACACGTACGTATCGTCTCATGTATCGCTTGTATTGATTTCAGGGTGGAGGCTGCACATTTTGATTACCTGAAGGTGATCGGCAAGGGGAGTTTTGGGAAGGTAAGACTTTATTAGTCTGTCTGTATCTCTGGCTGGCTGGCTGCTGAAGTGGTGGCCTAGCGGTTAAGGAAGTGCTAAGTCACTGTAAAAATACTAAGACCCAATTATTATACCAGTATATAGACAACTTAATACAAGAACTGGAAGTCCTCTTGTAAGCAACAACTATCAGTGTTTTTTTGTTTTTCATATTAAGCTATGTTTCTTCATTGAATGGTTTTGCTGTTTTTTTTTTGTTGTTGTTTTTGTTTTATTTTTTTTAAATTTTATTTATTTACTTTAAATTTCTTGTTGTGGTGATATTGCTTGTAATATTTTGTACTATTTGTGCTCAGTTTATAATGTTCTGAAGACATTCCTTAATATGTGAAATGTGCCTTGTATTTTGTAACACTAAATAAAAGGTTAATTTGAAAAAAAAAAAAAAAAAAAAAAAAAAACATTTCACACTGCTTGACCGATTATGGCGCCCCCTACAGGTACTACTGGCCAGACACAAGGAGACTGATGTCCATTACGCTGTGAAGGTCCTACAGAAATCCACCATTCAAAACACAAAACAGGTCGGGGTGTGTGAGGAAGTGCTGACCGTGTAGGTTTCAGCCTGTGTGTGTGTGTGTGTGTGTGTGTGTGTGTGTGCGCTCATCGAATGACTCTGTGCCTTGCAGCAAGGCCAAGTGATGTGCGAGCGCAGCGTTCTGCTGCAGACGCTTGACCACCCGTTCCTGGTCAGGCTCCACTACAGCTTCCAGACCAGCGAGAAGCTGTACTTTGTGCTGGACTATGCTAGCGGTGGAGAGGTGGGTGGGAGTGGTGGGTGCGTGAGAGGAGCCTAGTAGCCTTGTGGGTGAGACCCTCGCGTACGAGACCCAGGTTCAAACCCCACTTACAAACCCCACGTTAACCCCGAGTGGCCCTGTAACTACTGGTAAGATGCTCTGGGCATCTGATTAATACCATAAATGTTATTGTGAATTACATGGGTGACATTTTGGGGCAAAACTGAGATAAATGTATCAAATGAAATGTCCCAATCAGCTCTTTGTACTGGCAAAAGTATATGAATCAATTCGTAATAATTTTAGAGTTATTAAATAAAAAAACAAAACAATACTAAAACAGAGAAGCGGTTGGTACTTGTGATTATTCTTAGAGGGAAAAAAAGGTTTGTCATCAATAAGACTTTGCAACGTCAAATTCTGCCCTTGGTTGCACCGACGATCTCAGAGTGTGAGTGTGAGTGTGGCTCTTGTGTATTTTTCGTAATGTGCGTAATTGTGTGCTTGTAGCTATTCTATCACCTCCAAAGGGAACGTGTATTTCTGGAACCCAGAGCTCGTTTCTACGCTGCCGAAATAGCCAGTGCTCTGGGATACCTGCACACCCTCCGTATCATCTACAGGTACGTCTCATCTCCGCACACGCCCGTTCATTTTTACACCAGTTGGGACCCAAACAAGCACACTGTATAAAAAGACACAGAAATCTGTCTTACTGCCCGACGTTAAATCGGACACAATTCTTTCCGGTTTTAGGCCACGTTGGAATAACGAGTCAGAAATGTATTTTACATTTACGTTTAGCATTGCCTTCACAACAGTTTGCTGGAATTTTGGCCTGGAACTGGTGTAACTGAGTCAGCCATCACACACATATTTTCAGCACTGGCCAATCTTAGCCCTCCGAGAGCAGGAAAAGGTTCGTGTTTCGCTCGTATTTCCAGTACACACTTCTCCTCACGGCTGTTCTACACTGCAGGGATCTGAAGCTGGAGAACGTGCTGCTAGACAGGCAGGGGCATGTGCTGCTGACGGACTTCGGCTTGTGTAAGGAAGGGGTGGGGGCGACCGGTCATACCGGAACGTTCTGCGGAACTCCGGAGTATTTGCCCCCCGAGGTTCTACAGCAGCGTGAATACGGCCCGGCGGTCGACTGGTGGGGCCTCGGTGTGGTGCTGCACGAGATGCTCTATGGACTGGTACACAAACACACACACACCTTGTCCTACACACAACACAACATTAGGATGACATTCTCCATATCTCAGCTGTTCTGTAAGAACCACATCTGATCCATGAAAGCAACACCTTACAATTGACATTTTTTAACGGTTGTAATGATAGGGCTGATCTCACAGCCACCAGAAGTATGCCTACTGAATATCCTTTCCTCCTGTCCAGCCGCCGTTCTACAGCGAGCATCGTTCCGAGATGATGAGGAACATCTTACAGCAGCCGCTGAGCCTGGGGTCTGGCGTCTCCAAACGTGCCAGAGACCTGCTGAGCAGGCTCCTGCAGAAAGAGCCGGAAAAAAGACTGCACAAGCTGGTACACGCAGGCACAACATGAATGTTACAATATCAACATCTGTCTCTGTACACCCATATTTGTTACTGCGACTATATTTAAATGAATAATTCCTTCCTTTTTGTAGTCGGAGTTAGAATGCCACTCATTCTTCTCACCCATAAAGTGGGTGGAGCTTCTAGCAAAGAAGGTCCCACCTCCTTTCACACCTGCGCAGGTGAGCCTGAAGCAGCCTGTTTTGGTGGGTGGGTATGACGTGTTTGTGAGGAATGGGAGCACATGCTTAGGGAGCTAGCATTCTTTCACACACACACACACACACACACACACACACGCACACACACACTTTAAACTTTGGTGTGTTTTATTTCTGCACAATATCATGCATTTTGTGTAAATAATCCACTAGCACGATCTAATTTTTCCCCAACACCCCCGGAAAATTACGCCTATGCTAGTAATGACTATTTTCTCGGGTGTCCCCATAGATGTAAACCAATGGAGTGTCCCAGCACCACAACAGTCACATGACCAGACCTTATCAATCAAATGCTGAAACACAATGGCATATATACACATGGAGCACGTTAGGGCTGTCAATCATTTAAAAACTAAATACTCACACATTTTGCAAACATTTTCACAACACTTTTTGTTCACTGCTGGTGACATCATGCGTCACTAAAGTGAATTATGGGTCCGTGCCAGCCAGTCAAATCCATCAATGCAAATGTCCTGTTTATGATTTACAGTAATATTTATATTCCGAAGTGTTTATGTTGGTTGCTGCTCCTGTGCTCCCTGCATGGCAGGCACGCCCTCCCTCACACACACCTCCCTCAACCGTGTACAGTAAACAAAATATTTAAAATTAAATCACAGTGATAGCCCTGTCCAGTTGAGGGATTCGTTTTCTGAAATGTCTCTGTCTGTCTCTCCAGCAAACCTGCCCTGGTGACCTGGTGAACTTTGACCCCGAGTTTACTGAGCTGCCCGTCCCTCTCTCACTTGGTGTGTGTGGGGAGGCCGACCTGACGTTCTCTGGCTTCAGCTACACCTGTGACAACGCTGCAGTCGTGTCACCTCAACACGGCAAGAACTGAGCAAGAACATTCCCACACTGTTTAAACGGAACCAGCAAGCTGTTTACTTCCAGTGACTCCAAACGAGTCCTACCTCAAACCTCTCCACAACGTTCTGACAACCATACTGACGCAGTTTACAACCCGAGGAATGAGCTCCTGGGGCCAAGCACTTAACAGTGGAGTGTGTTGACACACACACACACACACACACACACACACACACATTACACAGGGTGTCGGCTAGTTCAGGGAGTTTTGTGCTGCAGCCTTGTTCTCATGGTCTGACGATGCCACCTGGTGGCGGCCCAGTAGCATCACACTTCCTGGGCAACCACACACACACACACCTCATGCTGCACAGTAACTCAGCGGTGGCATCATGATTGCATGGGCACTGTTCCCCGTTCGCGGGGAGTAAAGGGGCGACAGGAGATTCTCTGACTGGCTCACAAAATAAAAGACCACGCTGAAGTAGCTCCTTAAATGCCGCTCAGCAGGCCGCAGCACCAGTATTGTGTAGTTCAGCAAGGCTTGCAGCCAGGAAATAAAGAACGTTTTAAAATCTGTGTATGGTGATTTTCTCTGCTCAGCTATTAGAAGTGTTACTTGTCTGACCCAACACTGTTTTCAATGGAAAGCCGGTGGAGAGAGGTGAGAAGAGGCGGGAAGATGAGGATGAGGCGGGCTGCCACATTTTGGACCATCTGGAGTGGTTTTGTCTCGGGGAGAGGAAGGGAGAAACCTTGTGAAGGAGTGAGTGAGAGGGTGGTCATGGGACAAAGTAGCTAATGATTTCTCCTAGAGAAACAGTCCAACAAGTGTAGTGGCAAAGTCGGTAAAAAAATAAATAAAACTGTCCACGTGAAAGTTAAGTGATTGTAAAGTGCAGCACACAGTGACACGTGTCCTCTGTACTTAACCATCACCCTTGGTGACAGTGGGCACCATGACAGGCGCCCGGGGAGCAGCGTGTGGGGATTCGAACCCGCAACCTTATGACTATGGGTCTGCTTCCTTACCCGCTAGGCCACCGCTGTGGTGACCCTCTGGTACATTTCAACTCTGGTACGTCTCGTCGGCAGCTCAATGACAGGAGCCAGGATCTAGAGCAACTCGCAGAGAGACAGATTAAACTCGGGTGGTCTATCTAGGACAGCCTGGACGTGAGATGTTATTGAATGCTGGGCTGAAAAGACGTCTGTTTAGCCTCGATTTGGTGGTAGTAGCCTAGTGGGTAACACACTCGCCTATGAACCAGAAAACCCAGGTTCGAACCCCACTTACTACCATCGTGTCCCTGAACAAGACACTTAACCCTGAGTGTCTCCAGGGGGGGGACTGTCCCTGTAACTACTGACTGTAAGTCGCTCTGGATAAGGGCGTCTGGTAAATGATTTAAATTTGGACACTGTACAGGGGTTCGAACATTAGCAGGGGAGCTCTGGTTGTGTCCATTCTCGGTCCCAGTAAGAGCCCGGACTCCTGTGAGCGTTAACAAGCCGATCCAAGGTCCGATAATTGAGCGCGGCGCGCGGGATGGGGGTCACGCCGCGCGGGATGGGGGTCACGCCGCGCGGGATGGGGGTCACGCCGCGCGGGATGGGGGTCACGCCGCGGTCACGGCGAAGTTGGTGGCGCGCATGCGCGGAGCGTCCCCAGCTCCGGACCCGAGTTGCGCGCGTCGCGGCGAGTTCGGCCGCGGGGTCCCCGTCGCCCCGATCGGTTCTCCGCGGATGTCGAGGGCGGCGCAGTTCGTGCGGAAGACGGCGCCGCGCAGGTGGGTTTTCTCCCCCCGCGGCGACGAGTCGGGCCGGGCTTCATTCTCCACTTCGCCCGCTAGCCCGTTAGCCACCGGGCGGAGCACGGGTTCCGGGAACTTCGGTCCCGGGCCGCAGGCGGCGGAGTTGGTGCAGTTCGGAGCGGTCCCGTCTCCGGCCTCTTCCTCCTCCTCCTCCTCCTCGCCGCCATCTTGTTTGGGGGTGAGCGGCGACGCTCGCGCTCCGACACACTTTTTACTCTCTGGCGGAGGACAGCGGAGCGTCGGCGCCGGGCCGCCGGGTCCAACTCGAACCGGGTCGGTACCGGGCGCGGGCCGGGGCGCGCGAAACTCCGCCGCGCGACCGGCGCGTCCGGAAAACCGCGGGCGCGTTTTTGCGCGAATTGCGGCGCGTCGCGGCGACGAGTAAACGCGCGAACGGCCGCGGGGCGCCGCGGCGGGTCCGCCGGAACCGGACCCCGCTCCGCGTCCCGCGAAAGCTCCGCTCCGGGGAGAATTTGCGGAAAGACTGGAAAGGCGGACTTGTCGGCGTAACTCGCGTCGTTTGGACCCGTGAACCGGGCTGCGCGGCGGGACAGGACCGCCGCCGGGTTCGGTCCGGTCCGCTCGTCTCTGTGGCCGCTAACGCGTGTTTTGGTGCTTTTTCAATGTTCCGATGCCCGCGATCCGGGCCGCGGGCGGCGCCCCCTTGCGGCGGCGCGGGGAGGTAGCGGCGCTCCGGTGCTGCGCGGTCCGTGTGGGTTCGTCCGGGTTCTGGAGGTTCTCGTTTAGCTCGTTTTCCCGCTCGCTCCTCCGGGTACCGACGCTCGTTAGAACCCTGGAGAAGTTTCCAGACTTTAAAAAGTTCTGGAAAAGTCTTTGAAATGAATGAATGTATAATGAAGTCGCTGGTTCCCGTTAGACTAGAAACTTTTGTTTGGGGACGGTGGTGGTCTAGCGGTTGAGGAAGCGGCCCCGTAATCAGAAGGTTGCCGGTTCGAATCCCGAGCCGCCGAGGTGCCACTGAGGTGCCACTGCTCACCAAGGGTGACGGTTGAAAGCATTTCACTTGTTGTGCATCACTGTGGCATCCCTTTCACGACTGCAACGTTTAGAACCAGCGCAGGTCCATAGGATCTTTCCAGAACTTTCTTCGCCGCGTGCCTCCTTTTAAAAGTCATGTAGATTTCAGCTGACTGTCTGATGCCCGAACCCGATTGGTCCATTTTACTCTGACTCGGGCTGCGTGAACTTTGAGGAAGAAACGCCGTTATTTAAGTCTTGTCAGGGTTCTCATAAGTTTAGTTTAACAATATTTTGGAAATTTGACTTGTGAACCCTGACTCCTTTTTAGCATCACCGAAACACCTAATTGATTCTTAATCAATAAAGATTCAATAGAATTTTAGTCCGTTTACAGGTGAACTGGAATTTCTTGGTAGGCGAACTTGAAGTCACGATTAATCGATAGGATTCCTTCAGACTTCATTGGACAGTCATGACCTCAGGTGAAAGGTCAGAGGTCGCAACTGGTTGACCACCAGGACCCGGTAATATAAGGTGAAGTGATTTGTCATTGTGCCCAGGGAGCAGTGTGTGGGGACGGGACCATCATCAAGGGGACCACAATGGCTTCTTTAACCGCTAGGACACCACTGCCGTGTGTGTGTGTTTATATACATGTTCCGATTTAGCAGATGATGAGCACGCCGCCGGGTGACCCTCCCGGCCCTGGGCCGGAATTCGATTTGAAGACTGCCCTGGACTGGAAGGACGGCATCGCTACGCTGCCCGGCAGTGACATTCGGGTAAATGTTTATTTTTTTATTTTATTTTTTTAATCTTTTCATGGTGTCATTGCGTGAATGTGGACATTAAAGAGGCTGGACTTTTTAAAACTTTATTATTATTATTTTTTTTTTTAAAACAAATCTTTCTGCTTGTGGCCACTATTACTATGTTTGCTCTGTGTGTGTGTTTGTGTGACGTTGGGGTGCCACTTGTAGTTTCGAATGACCGAGTTCGGGACGCTTGAGATCGTGACCGAGCAGGATGCCAGCCAAACACAGACTCCCAACTCTGACCGAGCCACACCCGCCAATCCACAGCGGCCGCAGCCGCCGTCTGAAGCGGAGGTGCTCGATAAGAGAGACCGTAAGGACCTGCCTCCATATTTACAGCTCCCCTGTTTAGATATACAGACCCACAGCCTGACGGGCAGTAGATCCGTTTACATTTACAGGGTTTACCAGACGCCCTTATCCAGTCAGTAGTTACAGGGACAGTCCCCCCTGGAGACACTCAGGGTTAAGTGTCCTGCTCAGGGACACGATGGTAGTAAGTGGGGTTTGAACCTGGGTCTTCTGGTTCATAGGCGAGTGTGTTACCCACTAGGCTTCTACCACCCTATATTTATGATGTTCTGGGGATCTCTCTGTAGTTGTGTTCTTTTGTCCCCGGTAACGGGTCGTTTCTGAAATGTCCCACACGCAGCAGCCACCTCAGCCGCACCCGGCACGGAGCTGGGCACCTGCAGTTCCTGCGGAACGTCCGGAGCGCCGGAATCCTTCCTGCAGGGGAAGTTCTGCAGCTTTGCGTGTGTGCAGCCGTCCAGTGGCAGGTAACTCGCACACAGACAGGAACGTTGCGCAGGAAATATCGCGCACTGCGGATTAACCTTCTGCACGCGTGTGTGTGTGTGTGTAGATCCACTCCAGGAGAGGTATGTGAGACTCTTGGAAAGAGGGTGAGGAAGAAGAAGAAAATGTTCATGGAAGCAGATGACGAAGAGGAGGAGAATGCCGAAGATGAAGAGGTCTTGTTTTGTTGCATTCGAGTTTCGTAGTAAATATATAATCCCTCTCTGCGCTGGTAATAGGGGTGTTGGGATTAATCCATTTTCTAGTTAAAAAGTCCCGTCCGGAGCGACTGTGGTCTGAAAGCGGCGTTCGATTTTCTCCAACTAGCGGGAAAACGCATACCTGCCGCAACGGATGCTTTTCTGCTGTTCGTGGTTTCAGGTCGTAACGGGTTTGGGTCGGTGTGTAGGGGAGGAATCCGGTGAAGCATGCAGAGAAAGGAGATTGATTCCTTGTCGCGAGTGGAACCGAATGTTTTTTTTATTTTATTTTATTTCCACTGACATTTAGAGCTGACATCAGGAACAGCGTTAATAATAATTTCTTAAATGAACCAAACACGTGCAGGTCACCAGTTGAAAATGAAAGTGAAGTGATTGTCATTGTGAGACACTGCAGCACAGCACACGGTGACACAACGAAATGTGTCCTCTGCATTTAACCCATCACCCTGGGTGAGCAGTGGGCGGCCATGACAGGCGCCCGGGGAGCAGTGTGTGGGGACGGTGCTTTACTCAGTGGCACCTCAGTGGCACCTTGGCGGATCGGTATTCGAACCGGCAACCTTCTGATTACGGGGCCGCTTCCTTGACCACTAGGCCACTAGTTGATCCAGAACACCGCGAAGGAAGAGAATCTCACCTGGGTGCTGGGGTTTCCATCACGCTCTCTCTTTATTATGCTTACAGCAGCTCAGTTCCGCCACGCCCGGGTAAATGTCGGTAACCTCTCGTACGCGGGACAGGGACGAAGGGCCCACAGGAGCCTCTGCTTGGTGGAGAGTTGATCTGCATCAGGACCGGGGCAGACCACTAACTCCGCCCACAGCGTAGTGCCGTGTGCGTTTAAAGGAGGCGTACGAGACCTTAACTCTTGGATTTGAAAACATCATGCGACAACGTAGAAAATGTATGGAATTCATCGATACAGAGCCGTTGATAATCGAAATCTAATCGTGAGACAAGTGAAGGTTCACACCTCTAGCTGATGAGCATGTAGTCCGGATTGTCCAATAGCAGCGGCACTTGCGTCTTATTTGCCAATCACGACTTGTTGC
The DNA here is from genome assembly GCF_900700375.1 of Denticeps clupeoides. Taxonomy (NCBI): domain Eukaryota; kingdom Metazoa; phylum Chordata; class Actinopteri; order Clupeiformes; family Denticipitidae; genus Denticeps; species Denticeps clupeoides. The sequence goes on from NC_041711.1 coordinate 2,035,673, forward strand.
AAAATTGCCAATGTTTCTTTTTGTTATGTAATTCCAGGAAAAGCTTCGTGCTTACAGGGGCAGGAGGGCAGCGAAACTGGCCAGATTAGGTAAAGAAACACAAACACAGCGGCAGCCACGCACAACGATGACTGCAGTGAGTGCTGGACTGTATGGTGACGTTGTCATGTCACTTTAGTTACGGCACCTCAGCAGAAGAAGCGTCCTTGGAGCTGGTCTACCTATCTGGAGGAGGAAAAGGGGACCGCTGCTCCTCTCAAACTCTTTAAGGAGGTAACACATAGATACACACACACACACACACACACAGGTGCTCTTATTCCTTCCATTTTTTTATCGTTTTATTTGTTTTAATAATCGTGGTGTGTGTGTGTGTGTGTGTGTGTGTGTGTGTTCAGCATCAGTCCTTCCCCCAGAGTAGGAATGGCTTCAAGGTCGGGATGAAGCTGGAGGGTTTGGACCCCACCCACCCGTCACTGTTCTGTGTGCTGACAGTCGCTGAGGTACGTCAGTAGTTAGGTTCGGTGGTTAATATGCCCCTCTCCAAGCTTTTGGGGAGCGTGTTGCAGGCATCTAATTCAAAACGAGCGAAAAAGCAAATCTTAACAGTTCGAACATTAGATATCTTGTCTTTTTTAGTGTATTCAGTTGAAAATGCACTGCTCAAAAAAATCAAACTTCTGTGAAACCAAACTGTCCACTTAGGAAGTAACGCTGACTGACGACCAGTTTCACATGCGGTTGTGCAAATGGAACAGACAACGGGTGGAAATCACAGGAAATTAGCAGGACCTCCCCAATAACGGCGGGGACCACAGACCACTTCTCTGTTGCTGTGCTTTCTGGCTGATGTTTTGATCACTTCTGAATGCTGGTGGTGCTTTCACTCTGGTGGTGGCATGAGACGGAGTCTACAACCCACACAAGAGGCCCAGGTAGCGCAGCTCATCCAGGGTGGCACATCAACGCGAGTTGTGGCAAGAAGGGTTGCTGTGTGTCAGCGTTGTGTCCAGAGCAATGGAGGCTCTACCAGGACATCAGGAGACGTGGAGGAGGGCGTAGGAGGGCAACAACCCAGCAGCAGGACCTCTACCTCTGCCTTTGAGCAAGGAGGAAGAGGAGGAGCACTGCCAGAGTCCTGCAACATACACCTCCAGTAGCCACAGATGTGCATGTGTCTGATCATGTGCTAGCAACGTCCTCCAGCATGACAGGTTTGGCAGTGGGTCAGTAATGGTGTGGGGTGGCATTTCTTTGGGGGGGGGGCCGCACAGACCTCCATGTGCTCACCAGAGGTAGCCTGACTGCCGTTGAGCTTCACAGATGAGCTTCTCAGACCCCTTGTGAGACCATATGCTGGTGCGGTTGGTCCTGGGTTCCTCCTAATGCAGGACGATGCTAGACCTCATGTGGCTGGAGTGTGTCAGCAGTTCCTGCAAGACGACGGCACTGATGTTATGGACTGGCCCGCCCGTCCGCCAGACCTGAATCCAACTGAGCACATATGGGACTTCATGTCTCGCTTCATATAGCACAGACTGTCCAGGAGTTGTTTTTAAAAAGGGTATTTCATTCATTCAGATCTAGGATGTCTTATTTTTTGAGCCGTGTAGTTTGAAGAGGATCTGCTAATCATTGTTATTAACTACATTTTACACAACGTCCCACCGACATTGGAATCGGGATATGATGTAAAATGATCATCATTATTCTTTAACCCGAGCGTCGTGTTTGTTCCCTGTCTGACAGGCACAAGGCTATAGAATCAGGCTTCACTTTGATGGCTATCCTGAGTGCTATGACTTCTGGGTAAATGCGGACTCGTGGGACGTGAAGCCGCCAGGCTGGTGTGAGAAAATGGGCCTCAAGCTGCTGCTTCCCAAAGGTTCCTGCTCTGTTTCTCTCTCTCTCTCACACACACACACACATATATCAACAAGGATCCCATGTTAATGTGTGTGTGTAGGATGCAGAGATGGTGAATTCAACTGGAGTACCTATGTTAAAAACTGCAGAGGTCAACTGGCCCCAAAACACCTGTTCAGGAGTCTAAATGCCGTGAGTCTTACATGTGTTCGCAGATACACACTCTCTCACGCACGCACACACACACACACACACTCCATAAAGACATCTCCAGACAGGGGGAGTCAGGGAATTCTCGGGGGTTAATCGCGTACAGTGCAGATGTGTACCCCCACATCTTTGTTCTAGAACGCTGAATGTTTGCGAGCTCAGCATGCCAGGCCAGGCTCACGCGTGGCGCCGCATGTATATGACGTCAGGTGGAGTCGAGGTTTTCAACATGACGTAAATGCACTTTTGAAATCTATAACCCGTTTAAAAGTCGTGGAGAAGTGACGTGTGTGTTGCACATGCAATAAAAACCCGAACTAATGGAGATGTATTTCCATGGCAACGTGCAGTCCGTGACGCCCTCTGGGTTCCGTGCTGGGATGAAGCTGGAGGCTGTAGACCGGAAGAACCCGTCACTCATCTGCGTCGCAACCATCGCTGCTGCCGTGGACAACCGTCTTCTGATTCATTTTGACAACTGGGATGACACCTACGATTACTGGTGAGGAGTGTGTGTCCGTGTGTGTGTCCGTGTGTGTGTGAATGTTGGAATTAACTCGCCGTTTCTGTTCGAATGGCAGGTGTGATGCCAGCAGTCCGTATATTCACCCGGTGGGTTACTGCGAAGAGGCGGAGTTAACGCTGACCACTCCTGCCGGTGAGATGGCGCGGTAAACCACGCCGGGCAAATTACCTTCAGCTTCTGGCTGCAGCGTTTTCTAACGCGGCCTAAAAATGTCCTCCTTTTCCCAGGGTGACTAAAAGTACTTCCATACCTGCATATTTATTGTGTTTTTTTTATTTCTATAAATATGTAGAGTACAAGCATCCGCGTTCGTTCTCGTGGGAACGCTATCTGGAAGAAACTGGAACCCAGGCAGCCCCTGCCAGGGCCTTCAAACAGGTAGGTCAAGGTCAGAGGTCATTACTTCCTTGTACTTTTAGGTCAGTACAATTTTCCTGCGGGTTTAATAGTACATTTTCTATTTACATCATTTAAAAGACACCCTTATCCAGAGCGACTTACAATCAGTAGTTACAGGGACAGTAACTCGGGGTTAAGTGCCTTTCTCAGGGACACAGTGGACAAAATGGACACTAAAAGTCAGCCTTAGGTTCTGTATACGCTTGATGAGAAGCTGGTATGTTCCTCTGCAGAGGCCACCACATGGGTTCCAGGTGGGAATGAAGCTGGAGGCGGTGGACCGCAGGAACTCCATGCTGCTTCGCATCGCAACAATCAACGCCACCGACGAGCACCGTGTCAAGGTTTGTGTGTGTGAGTGTGTGTGTGAACAGTGTTTATTTGAATGCCAGATCTGATTTACCCTCATAATTGTGTGTGCGTAGATTCATTTTGATGGATGGAGCGATCAGTATGATTACTGGCTCGATGCGGACAGTCCTGACCTTCATCCGGTTGGATGGTGCCAGAAGACCGGACACCCGCTGCAGCACCCGCAGAGTACGAACACGCACACACACACACTGTTGCGTTTGACACTTATATTATCATGTTTTCAGTGGAACAAACATGGCTGCTTAAACTCTATAATATATATATTAGCGGCCCCGTAATATATATATATATTCACACACACACACACACACACACACACAGTCTCCTGAATCTCAAACTAAATAATTGCGCAGTGGTGACCTAGCAGGTAAGGAAGCACGGGTGGTAGTAGCCTAGTGGGTAAAACACTCGCCTATGAACCAGAAGACCCGGGTTCGAATCCCACTTACTACCAGTGTGTCCCTGAGCAAGACACTTAACCCTGAGTGTCTCCAGGGAAACTGTCCCTGTAACTACTGATTGTAAGTCGCTCTGGATAAGGGCGTCTGGTAAATGCTGTAAATGTAAGCAGACTTACAATCGGATGGTTGTGGGTTCAAATCATGGATGCCCACTGTTCACTTAGGTGATTGGTTAAATGCAGAGGACACGAAATGCTTCACTTTTTAATCCAGAAATAATCACTGTACTCTACTTTGTACTCTATACAAACAACTTTTTCTGTGTGTTGCAGGTGAGGCCGACTTACTGGTCCCTCCAGGCCAAGGCTGTCCTACACCAGGATGTAACGGGGTCGGTCACATCCGTGGCCCTCGCTACGGCACGCACTACACGTGAGCGTAACAGGACCACAGAGTCGGGGAAAGCCCTTGGCCGGGGCCGGGCGGAGCTCTGCCCGTCTGAACACTTTGTTTTTTTTAACGACAGGGCTGTCAGCTGTCCCTACTCTGAGATGAACCTGAATCGAGACGCGCTGCTTCCCGACCGCCTGAGCGGGGAGCGGCCGGTCACGCTCACCGGCGCGCAGAAGCTGCGGCGTGCCGAGCCGCATACGCCGTCCTCGCATGCACAGACCCCCACGCCCAGTACGCCAGAGCCTCCTGGCAACCACTCCCCTCCACCCAGGTGCGTGTCTGTGTGGTTTTCAGGCCACTATTTAATGTTAGTGTGAAAAAAAGGGACAGTGGTGTCCTAGCGGTCAAGGAAGCGGCCCCGTAATCAGAAGGTTGCCGGTTCGAATCCCGATCTGCTGAGGTGCCACTGAGCGAAGCACCATCCCCACACACTGCTCCCCGGGGTGCCTGTCATGGTGCCCTCTGCTCACCAAGGGCGATGGGTTAAATGCAGAGGACAAATTTCACTGTGTGCACCGTGTACTCTGCTGCGGTGTATCACAAGTGACAATCACTTCACTTTTTTTTTTTTTTTTAATGCTTGGTGTGTGGGTGTGTCTTGGGCAGGTCTGGCTCCACCCCCAGGTGTCTGACGCTGCAAGTGGTGAAGCAGGAGGGAGAGAAGAGCGGTAATAAGATTGTCTGTGTGCTCCACCCTCCATATACACCATGTGTCCTTGTAAATATTAAATGATGAAGCTTTCTCGCTATTGTTCTTCAGTAATAAATTATGAGTTACGTGTGTGTGTGTGTGTGTGTGTGTGTGTGCGTGCAGTGGACTCCCTTCAGCAGCTCCTCCACGACTCGGTGTTTGGAGGTTGGGAGCCGCCGCGGGTCCAACTGAGCTGGGAGAAACACTGCAAGCTGCTACCTGAAGTCCTGGGACTGACGGCTAAACGCGTGTCTGCATGGAACACTGATGAGGTACACGCGGGGGGGGTGGGTTAAAGGTAGAGGACACGCTTTGGCAAGGACCCCGCAATACGATACGGTACACGGGTCACGACGCGATATATTGTGCAGTTCTCTGAGAATGTAAAAACCGAGCTGAAATGCGATGCCGTGATTGGTCTGTCGTGATTCAGAGTACCCGGCTGTATGGCTGTCACATGGTTGTCACATGCTGATTCTCGTCTCTGCTGACGTCCCTGAAGAAAACGCTTGACAGCGCCACCCGGTGGACTAAATTTGTATACAAAAATATCGATATTTGATGTCCCTGTGCCAATACGGTATCACCACGTAAAGTATTGTTGTATTTCTGTATCGATGTCTTCAAACATCCCTAATGCGCCGGGTGCTGTGCTTAGGGATGTGATGGTACGCGTATCCCGCCGTACGGCCCCCACGTACCTCGGTTTTTGGGACCAGTTTCGTGCGTAAAGAGAATAATACCCAGGGGGTTATTTTTTATTCTGACGTGCATTTTCGATGGACAGATGTGGTTTGCAACAGGTGTGAAATGCACCTCTTAAGACGAGCTGTGTTATGTGGTGGGCGGAGCTTTTTACTCTTTATCTTTCTCTTTTGAACCGAACATGTGTGACTATCGTTTCATATTAAAAAAATAAAGTGCAAAGCCGAAATACTTCGGTCCATAAGGGCATGTTGGGCACGAGGGGCAGAACGAATGGTTCGGTATTTCGAGCACCATTGCACCCTGTGCTTACATTATTGTCAATGATCACACACACACACACACACACACACACACACACACACACACACAGCTGTTTGAAGAACCTTGTATACAGAACCGGTGTGTGTGGTTTGCTTTCAGGTGGCAGGTTTTGTTCGGGGGCTGCCAGGCTGCAGGGAGCATGCCGCCACCTTCAGGAATGAGGTAAATATGAGTGCGCGGTTCTTCCGTACCCGCTGCGTGAGGCGTGTTCATCTGTTGTCGTTGTGTTTGTGCAGCAGATAGACGGCGAGGCCTTTCTGCTCCTCACCCAATCGGACATAGTCAAAATTTTGAGCATCAAGCTCGGCCCTGCTCTAAAGATCTACAACTCAATCCTGATGCTGAAGAGTGCCGATGAGGAGTAGCACCCATCTCACCGCAGGACCCCTGAAGTCTTCCAACTGATCCGCTTCTTGTGGGTCCCCCTCTTCCCGCTGGTTCAGGTGTGATCAGCAGCACCTTTCCTGAACCCAGTTACCACATATCAAACCTTTCGGCCGATGGCCTGGTGCAGTAGAAACGGGACTGAAGGGCGTTGCCCCACCCCGCAGCAGTGATTGGCTGGACTGCATGATGCCGAAACAAAAAGTTTTTTTGTTTGTTTTGTTTTTGTTTTTTTTAGGGATACGTTTATTTATGGTTTTAATGCGGCTTGGGTTTTAACTAGCAAGCAGCCGAAGAGCTCCGAGCTTTTACTTGAATTGCGGTTGTAAGAGGGTGTGTGCGCGTGCGCACTGTGTACTAGAGAATGTATAAATCTGAATTTGTGTAAATCTGGCTGTATATTGTACAGGGTGAACATGATTGGCTGCTCAGTGTACAGAACATGTGTGACTGGATGTGCGGTGTACAGGTTCACGGGCTGTTCAGTAAAAGGCAAAATAAACAGAGTCTTTGTTGAGACCTGGATGTGTGATGGTGAAGGGGACGACGGCCAAGTAAAACTGCAGATAAGATGAAGAGGTCGGAACTGGAATTTGTCCCCTTATGATGTCATAAGGGGATTTATTTATTTACCCCCCCCCTCCTGTCTGTGCCAAACATTTGTGGTTGGTAAATGGTGTCGTTGAGCCCCCTTAACGATACAGTAATGAAATTCAGTGAATTGATATTACATTGCCAATTTCTGAATTATGTGCCCAACGGTGTTAAACCACCAATTACGAAGACCGCGACAGACACCGTAACACAGGCAGCCAGGCCCAAGGCCATGCTAAAGCAGCCATTAAACCAAATAGAACACACGTTCTCTGTCCACTGCTGAACAACCAACACAAGCCACGCCTCTGCCCCGCCCCCTTCCACCCAACGTAAAACACACCCTGCACCAGACCGAGTCGATGAGGATCTAATATGATATTGTATGATATTGTATGGTTTAGAATGATCTTGTATAATATTGAAATATTTTTGATCAACAATTTAAATATGCTGAAACCCTATGACTCAATTTCTGTCATACATCAACAAATTTATGTGTAATATTGTATTTTTAAAAATAATACTGTATAGTATTTTTATAGTATTATATTGACACTCAATCTGCAATGGCAGCGGATGAGTCCATTTGGTGCTAGTTTAGATCCGTTTTCCCACCGTGGCATCATGTACTGGTCCCAGTTCAAAGCTCCTCTTGATCCAGAGAGGAATGTGAGGGCGATGAAGGCGTGGAACTGAACGACACCACTTTTATATCCTGTTCTGGTACTCTCTCTCTCTCTCTGTGTCTCAAACCCTGTTTACAGCATTCACAGGCTTAATATTTTATTTTTTATTGTTTGTCAATTCCAGACATGATTGTGAAAATTTCAGAATATATTAAACACACACACACACACAAAAAAAAAAAAAGAAACTCTACAAGTTCAAACCTTATACATCTACCAGTCAGGAGTTTGGACGCTCTTACTCATCGATCTTGCAACAAAGATGAAGATGAAATAAGACGCGTGAGGTTATGTAATAAACCAAAAGACCTCCCCAAGGGTCATTTTTTCTACCACTTTTTCTGTCTACAAGGACCCTTAGGGAGCATTTCACCACCTTTACACTTCACACACAACACTTATCATTCACTCGTGTTAATGAGCATCTCATCAAGCGTCTTTTAATGATGACGATACTGAACAAAGCAGCCGTGAAGGTAAAAAAAAAAGGAATTCAGCTTCATCAAACTTCCCTTTCTCCTCATACAACAAATATGAAATATGTTCCTTGTATTGGATTCTTTAAACTTGCTCCAATTTGGGTCTCCACAACTTGCACAGAGTTGGGGCGTCCAGACTTTTGACCGGCAGTGTATATATGGAATAAATCTCCCATACCAGAATACATACATTTTCATGGGCAAATTGAAACACAACAAGGGAAGGGTTCATTTGCATAATTCTGTAAATAAAAAGCTTTTCTGGCTCGTTTTTCGTGCTACTATTGTGATAATGCTGCATTACGCAGAATGAAAACTCATATGAAGGAGTTTGAGTGAATGATGCTCTATGGGTCACCAGGTAAAGGGTCAGCGGATGCTTCAGTTCACAGCTGAAAAAAAGGGAACGTTAGTATGTGAGTGAGATCGAAAGAAAGAGAGAGAGAGAGATGGTTTATCTGATCACCTCCTCCTTGCTGTCCAGCTCCATCTCCAGATGGAAGGAGGTGTGTATGGAGAGGTGCTGCTCCCATTCGCTGGGCTGTGGCTCTGGCACCGCCTCCATGAAGATGCGCTTCAGCTCTCTGATGCTGGCGTGATGTTGCAGCACTACGTCCTGCGTCACGTCGAAGTTCTGAAAGACGAATGGACCTTTTTGGTCATCTGGCATCTAACGTTCTGCTCATCGCCCCTGAAGCCAGGCTGAGGGACACGTGCTGTGATATCTCAGTTTCACCATCATTTCCATATTTCATGGTGGAATTAAACATAAGCGAGCACCTCCAGCATCAGCATGCTGTGTCTCACGTAGATGTTCTCTCCTTTGACCTTCTTTAAGCGTTTCTGTGGTTGCAGAAATAACACAGATCAGTAGCGGGCAGGATGTCGGTGTGTGTGTGTGTGTGTGTGTGTGTGTGTGTTACCAGACCTTGATGTGCAGAATCTCTTCTTCAACCTGTTCGAGACAGAGATGGAACAGTGAGAAGTGTTATGGACCGGGCTGCTGCCCTACGACGTGTTTGTTTGTGTGTGTGTGTGTGTGTGTGTGTGTACTTGTCAGAACCTTTGGCTCCTCTGGAGGGGCGGGTCTTTCAAGGGCGGTTGGTTTTACAACAGGGGCGGGCCTTACGGTTGTTATGGGCCGTGTGACAGGAGTCGGTTTTAGGGTGGGAGTTGAAGTGAAAGGCTGATCCAGTGCAGGCTGTGGGCGGGGCTTAACTAGAGCGGGTGGAGAGACGGGGACTAGAGCCAGAGAGAGAGAGAAGATTCAGAAATGACAAGATTATCTTCATGCGCGCGTGTGTGTCAGTCTGTAGTTGCTTGTGAACCAGAAGACCCAGGTTCAAACCCCACTTACTACCATCGTGTCCCTGAGCAGGACACTTAACCCCTGAGTGTCTCCAGGGGGGACTGTCCCTGTAACTACTGACTGTAAGACGCTTTGAGCAAGTGTGTGTAGGAGTTTACCTGAAAGCTGACGCAGCATCTCTGCAGAAAGTTTGTCAAAAAATATGAACCAATCATCTGCTTTGACTTGCTTTTCTTCATAAACTTCCATCAGCGTCTCTTCTGCCGAAAGAGAGGGGGTATGGAGACACATGATACAGTCTTACTCAATCTGTGTGTGTGTATATGTATGAGCGTTCTTACCTAGTGGTCTAATCTGAAGAAGATGCTTGTCCAGCAGCATAAACCAGACATCTTCAACGTCCACAAGAGACTCCAGAAGCTTCTGCTGCTGAATGCTCCTTCTCCTGTTCTCCTCCATCACCTCCTCCCTCCTGTGCCTCTCCTCTTCCATGATTCGCTCAGTCTCCTTCACCATCTTCTCCTGCTCCATCAGCTGCGCTCTCCTCCGCCTCTCCTCCTCCATTTCCATCGCCTTCTCCATTCTCTCCACCTCTGCTGCCTTCTCCTCTGCATCCACCCGTCTCATGAGCTCTGACCAAACACACACGTGCTGTTTGTGAGGTTGTGTGTGTCTGTGTGTGAAAGAGACGGAGAGAGCAAGTGAAGGATGGAGATTCCACCTGAAATCCGAGGCTCAATAAAAAGTTTTTCCAAAAGCATGAACCAATCGTCTGCTCTCATTTTCTGCTGGTCCAGCGATGTCTCTTCTATAGAAGGCAGCCAGAAGAGAGACATACAGGAAGGTGAGTCTGAAAATCTCTGTGGTAAGACCACCAATATGCATCAACAGGTGGGGGAAGTGGTGAAGTATAAGATGCTAATTGCTAACAGGCTCCCCTGGAACGTCCAAACCCCGACCTGTAGGCAGGTATGAACATGGTCCTGCCCCAGTAAAGCTTCAGGTTGGAAGCTATCAGGTTTAGATTATCATGCATTGTCTTGACAAAAAGTACTTTTGAATTGATCATTTGATGTGAGATGATGTGCACCACCTCTGGAGGTGTCCCTGTGTGAATGATATTTTCACAAAAATGTGTGTCCAAAAATGTCCCGTTCCGTTCAAGAGATCTTGGAACGTTGACAGTCAGCGTAGTCGGCCTGTAGACGACATTTGGAGGAATGGCCTCAGAGGAGATTAGATCCAGGGCCAGTTTCCTGTTCATGGCCTGAGCCTCGTCTTAAACCAAATGCTCGTAGTCCAGGGATGAATGATCTTTTTCAGTTTCTGGAACGTAAGTACTTTCCAAGCCCGCCGTTACCACCGTCCCAACAGCAAAAGCAAATTTCAGAAGGTAGCAAACGTCACACCTTCAACACACCTCTGTGCTGTTGTAAATTAAGCTTATGTGTGGTTATATCTTCATTTAATGGGTGTGAATGTGTGTGTGTGTGTGTGTGTGTGTTTGTGTGTGTTTACCCAGTGGAGGAAACTGCAGCGTGGGAGGATCTTTCTCACAAAACATGAACCAATCATCTTCAATCTCTCTAAGAGCTTCAAGAAGTTTCAGCTGGTAAATGCTCCTCTTCCTCTCCTCCTCAACCATCAGCTTCATCATCTGTTTCTCCTTCTGTTGCACTGTCTGCTGCTCCACCTTCAGCTGCTCCCTCCTCCGCTTCTCCTCCCCCACCAGCCTCTCCTTCATCAGCCGCTCCTCCTCCTTCATCAGAGCTTTAGTCAGACGCTCCTTCTCCAGCTCTCTCTCCTTCTCCTTCTCCTCATCTTCCTCCACCTCTTCGGGATGGTAGGCATGCACCAGTCTTAAGAGTTCTGCTCAAACAAAGAAGAACGTTGTAGTTCCTCAAACGCAGTGAGGTTATGAATCTAATCATTTCTGTGTGTGTTTGTACCTGAAAGTACATCTTGACCTTCAAGTGAAAATCTGTCCAAAAGTTTGAACCAATCATCTTCCTGAAATGACTTCATCTCTGAAAGGTCTGAAACATCAAAACAAGGACATGGCAATCCGAAATGTCTCTGCTGTATTTGTGTGTGTGTGTGTGTGTGTGTGTGTGTGTTTACCTGAAGGGGCTGCATCATGTTCAAAGCTAATTTTGTCCAGCAACAGAAACCAGGTATCATCAATGTGCTGAAGAGCTTCTAGCAGCTTCTGTCTCTCCTCCATGATGGTGAGTCTCCTGGTGTCCCTCTCCACCTCGCACCTCCTCCTCTCCTCACTCATCTCCAGCCACCTGTCGACGTCCACTGAGCACACAGAGCAGAGTCCCTTATATATCTATCTGCATTCTACATTATTATTGAATAAAATCCCATAAAAGAAGGTTTACATGTCAGCATAGGTGTAGGTGGTGAGATGATTGGAGCTCTTCCCACCTCCTCCACCACCAATATATGAGATTCAGTCACTGCACAGAGCATTTTAGAAAATGGAACACATAAAAATATACATTTAAAAAACAATAAGAAATCACGGATTATATGTATTACTGCTGGAAATGGACAGGAGAGTGTGGTCAGTACCTGATCGAGGGGGCGGGGCATATGGAGAAGAATGGGTGTGGCCAAACAGGTCAAACCAATCATCTTCATCCCACCAACATTTCACCACCCGAGGGTCAAAAACGCCTTCTTTTACAGACCGAGAGAGACACGCCTCATTTCAGTTCTGTTTCTCGCCATTCCACAATCATACCTCCTCATAAAAGGGACAAATATCAATCTACAATCTGACTGGCTGCACAACGGCGAGATTATGAAATTATTTCTTGAAGTAACGTAGTGCACCTATAAACCACCTACTTGCAAGTGCTGGGTATGTTTCAGGTGGGCGGAGATCCAGCAGAAGGAACCAATCGTCTCTCAGCGCTGCTTCTTTCTGTTGCTGCTCCAGTTCCCGCAACCTTCGCTCCAAAACGTCGACCTCCTGTAGTCTTTCTTTCAAGTTTTGCACTTCCAGTAGCCGCTCCCCCACCACGTCCAGCTCCTGTAGCCTCCGTTTCAGAGTCTGGATTTCTCTCTGCTTCCCATCCATCACTTTTCCTTCAGAGATCTTCACCTGCACCGTCTTCCTCACCACCTTCACCTGCTGGCCTCGGATTTCAGCCTCAGACACTTGAGTACCATCTCCCTCCATTTCTTCAACGTCTTCTTCAAGAACCACAACTTCCTCTGTTTCCTCCTCATTAGCATCCCTGACCCCTACGGCACCCCGTTTCTCTGGTCCCCAAGATGGCATCTGCATGACTGGGGTAACATGGATTAACAAAAATCAACCAATCAACCAGTTCCTTCATTCAACCCCCAACATTGTCTAATGGGTGGAGATATTCGAATATCTCCGAAATAACCATTTCCATCCGGCTATAAGGAACCCGTGAAAGTGTCTGAAAGTGAAGACCACCACTCCTTCCTGGTGATTTTAGACGCCAGTTACCTCTCCGCATTTCCTCTTCCAGCAGTCGCTTCCCCGCTACTTTCACTTCCTTCTTGACGGTCCTCACAGTCACCACCCCCTGCTGTGTTATTTCCACCGTTTCCTCTCCTCCCTCCGCCTCGCCTTCATCTTCCTCCACCTTCACGCGCTGCTCTCCACCAGAGTCCATGATCTGGAGCTTGGCTGTCAAACACACCTCATGAACATACTATCCAGCAATGATTTACGTCATTAATTCCAGTACTGCGCCACGCCCTTCAGTACAATCCACAGGCCACTCCCACCTTCTGGTTACCCTACCTGGAGGAGCGTCCGGAGGCCCCGGGACGGGTCGGTGCGGGCTGGGACACAGCAGCAGGACCCAGTCGTCAGCCTCGCGTTTCAGTGACTGTGGCGACGCCTCCTTCATATCCAGAACTGACAAATATCTTTATTTATTCTCATCTTGACGGGATTTACATGGAAGTGAAAGGATTAATGAGCGGCGTGGACCTTTACCTGCGTCCTTCAGGCTCGTCGATTGGTCCGTGTCCAGCACCAGAAACCAATCAGAGTCTCTTCGGTTTGGAAGGAGCAAAGTTTCTGCTGGAGCTGGAGAAGATGACGAGATACAGAAGATGGAGGTCCACACATCTCGTAACCCTCTCTCTACACACACACACACACACTCACAGTACCTGTGTTGGGTCTAGCTCTACGAGAAAACAATGGGGCGGGGCGAGTGACATCGGCACTGGCCCGAAGAGACTCCGCCTCTGTGTGTCCATGGAAGCGGAACTTGGACCATGGCAGAAAATTCAGACGTGAGGGTTCAGCAGTGGAGAGTCTACATGAATCACACACACACACACACACGTTCATCTCTGTGTCATGGATGGTTTTCTCTGACCTCCAATTCATATACAGACACACTCTGCACCTGAAAAAGCCGTGATGCTCCACACACACTTTCCACAAGCGCTTGCAAGCGCGAAAGCTGGACAGAGTGAAAACCGTGGTCCACTCATCACCCTGAAAAACATCAAACACACGAATCGAATCTCCATAGGAGGTCGGTCAGGAGAACCGTCGAGGAACCGACCGCTGAACCTGAGATCGGACCGGAAACAGACGGGTTCATGACCGATCTGACTCAGGATCAGTACGAAGAACACAGAAGAACACAGACCCCCAATGAACAACCACCAGGGGCCACCAGGGGCCACCAGGGGCCACCAGGGGCCAGCAGGGCCGGGCCTGCTCCACCCTCTGTGTTGTTGTATGAATACTCGATTTAATGAACATTGAACTTAAAATGATTTCCAGAGGTCACTGCTGGTCCTCTGAGCATTAAGTGAATAGAACTGCTGATGCCACCAGGATATGAGGGTGTGGTCACCTGCAAGGGGCGTGTCTTAATAAGGAATCTGGCCCGCCTGTAGGACAGTTTTAGAACTCTTGGCCACATGAACTTGTTCTCAATCTCGTCCTCCTTATACACCACCACTCCAGCAGAACACACTCCCAGCAAGACGTCCTCTCCATCAGAGTCCTGGACACACACACACACACACACACACACACACACATCATTGTTCTTTTTTAATCCTCTTTCACCTGACAGTGGATAGTGATATTATATATATAGACCTTGGCCGGATGTAGGTCTGTTCCATACATGCGGAGCTGCTTGACGTTCTGCAAGAAGAGAAAATCAGCCTGAGCAGCAGACATGGAGCTGCGGAGAGAGAGAGATGAATTACTATCAAACCTGCACACAAACAACAACAACAACAACAACAACAACAACGTTCGTTTCTTATAGAGCCCATAATCACATACAGTATGTCTCAGTGGGCTTTGACAGACCCTGCAGTTGAATCCCCACACTTGACCCTTTCTGCACACTGTTTTTTGACTGAGAAAGAAGACAGGATGAAAGCTTGGGAAGGAGCGATACCGAGAAGGACAGAGTGAGCCTGCAAATGGTGTGGGTGCAGGGCGTTGCGTTGTGTGTTACCCGTAGGTCTGGTGCAGTTCTTTCATTCTCTGCAGGTCTTCTGATTTCTGATTGGGCGCCAGATAAAGGCCTCTGATGTAGGCGTCGCCCAGGAGGTCTGGATCATACTGGCCGAACTCTGATTGGAGGATGAATGAGCCCAACACAGGAAGAGTGTCTGATGGACAGGGCAATCGTCCAGTCAGAATCTCCTTCCGCAGCTGCAGACATAGGAGGTACCTGCACAGAAAATACACACACACACACACACACACACACACACACACACACACACACACACGTACACATGAAATGACACCAAACATACCCACTAATGACATTTAAACATTATTACAGTGGATGTGTGTGTGTGGGTGTGTGTGTGCGTCTGTGTGTGATACCTTGTAATGTCCTCAGTTATTTTAGTTGGATCAGGTGGGTAAAACTTCACACTGAAGACAAACTGCATTTTGTTTCCTGGAATTAAGCAAACACACACACACACACACACACACACACACATACCAGTTTATTCTCTGTTTTGTATAGGAGTGTGTGTTTTCGCTGATGTTGAAGAATAATTTACACACCTGAAACCTGCCTGATGATCTGTCTGGACACGTCCAGCCACGTCTGCAGAGGACAGAAGAGACAAATATACACATACGCTACTCAAACACCACAAAACTACTCACACACTCCTACTCAAACTAGACACAAAATACATTGCTGCTCGCATGCTACTCTATTACACAGTCATAATCATGCTTAACACACAATTAAACACAAATATCCTCGAATACTACATAACGACTCACACACAACTACTCCACTACACACCCTACTTACATAAATAATAACACACAAAACGCAATTAAACACAAACAATTAAATATCCTCCTCCAATACTACATAACTACTCACACAACTACTCCACTACACACCCTACTTACACAAATAATCACACACAAAACGCAATTAAACACAAACAATTAAATATCCTCCTCCTATACTACATAACTACTCACACAACTACTCCACTACACACCCTACCTACATAAATAATAACACACAAAACGCAATTAAACACAAACAATTAAATATCCTCCTCCAATACTACATAACGACTCACACACAACTACTCCACTACACACCCTACTTACATAAATAATAACACACAAAACGCAATTAAACACAACCAATTAAATATCCTCCTCCAATACTACATAACTACTCACACAACTACTCCACTACACACCCTACTTACACAAATAATCACACACATAACACAAATAAAAACAATCAATTAAATATCCTCCTCCTATACTACATAACTACTCACACAACTACTCCACTACACACCCTACCTACATAAATAATAACACACAAAACGCAATTAAACACAAACAATTAAATATCCTCCTCCAATACTACATAACTACTCACACACAACTACTCCACTACACACCCTACTTACATAAATAATAACACACAAAAACGCAATTAAACACAAACAATTAAATATCCTCCTCCAATACTACATAACGACTCACACACAACTACTCCACTACACACCCTACTTACACAAATAATCACACACATAACACAAATAAAAACAATCAATTAAATATCCTCCTCCTATACTACATAACTACTCACACAACTACTACTCCACTACAACACCCTACCTACATAAATAATAACACACAAAACGCAATTAAACACAAACAATTAAATATCCTCCTCCAATACTACATAACTACTCACACACAACTACTCCACTACACACCCTACTTACATAAATAATAACACACAAAACGCAATTAAACACAAACAATTAAATATCCTCCTCCAATACTACATAACGACTCACACACAACTACTCCACTACACACCCTACTTACACAAATAA
Source organism: Denticeps clupeoides (assembly GCF_900700375.1). Classification (NCBI taxonomy): domain Eukaryota; kingdom Metazoa; phylum Chordata; class Actinopteri; order Clupeiformes; family Denticipitidae; genus Denticeps; species Denticeps clupeoides. Next base: position 2,052,461 of record NC_041711.1, read on the forward strand.
TCACACACATAACACAAATAAAAACAATCAATTAAATATCCTCCTCCTATACTACATAACTACTCACACAACTACTCCACTACACACCCTACCTACATAAATAATAACACACAAAACGCAATTAAACACAAACAATTAAATATCCTCCTCCAATACTACATAACTACTCACACACAACTACTCCACTACACACCCTACTTACATAAATAATAACACACAAAACGCAATTAAACACAAACAATTAAATATCCTCCTCCAATACTACATAACGACTCACACACCAACTACTCCACTACACACCCTACTTACACAAATAATCACACACATAACACAAATAAAAACAATCAATTAAATATCCTCCTCCTATACTACATAACTACTCACACAACTACTCCACTATCACACCCTACCTACATAAATAATAACACACAAAACGCAATTAAACACAAACAATTAAATATCCTCCTCCAATACTACATAACTACTCACACACAACTACTCCACTACACACCCTACTTACATAAATAATAACACACAAAAACACAATTAAACACAATCAATTAAATATCCTCCTCCAATACTACATAACGACTCACACACAACTACTCCACTACACACCCTACTTACACAAATAATCACACACATAACACAAATAAAAACAATCAATTAAATATCCTCCTCCTATACTACATAACTACTCACACAACTACTCCACTACACACCCTACCTACATAAATAATAACACACAAAACGCAATTAAACACAAACAATTAAATATCCTCCTCCAATACTACATAACTACTCACACACAACTACTCCACTACACACCCTACTTACATAAATAATAACACACAAAACGCAATTAAACACAAACAATTAAATATCCTCCTCCAATACTACATAACGACTCACACACAACTACTCCACTACACACCCTACTTACACAAATAATCACACACATAACACAAATAAAAACAATCAATTAAATATCCTCCTCCTATACTACATAACTACTCACACACAACTACTCCACTACACACCCTACCTACATAAATAATAACACACAAAACGCAATTAAACACAAACAATTAAATATCCTCCTCCAATACTACATAACGACTCACACACAACTACTCCACTACACACCCTACTTACATAAATAATAACACACAAAACACAAATAAACACAATCAATTAAATATCCTCCTCCTATACTACATAACTACTCACACAACTACTCCACTACACACCCTACTTACATAAATAATAACACACAAAACGCAATTAAACACAAACAATTAAATATCCTCCTCAAATACTACATAACTACTCACACACAACTACTCTACTACACACCCTACTTACATAAAAAATAACACACAAAACACAATTAAACACAACCAATTAAATATCCTCCTCCAATACTAAATGACTACTCACAAACAACTACTCCACCACACACCCTACTTACACAAATAATCACACACAAAACACAATTAAACACAACCAATTAAATATCCTCCTCCAATACTACATAACTACTCACACACAACTACTCCACTACACACCCTACTTACACAAATAATCACACACAAAACACAATTAAACACAACCAATTAAATATCCTCCTCCAATACTACATAACTACTCACACACAACTACTCCACTACACACCCTACTTACATAAATAATAACACACAAAACGCAATTAAACACAAACAATTAAATATCCTCCTCCTATACTACATAACTACTCACACAACTACTCCACTACACACCCTACCTACATAAATAATAACACACAAAACGCAATTAAACACAAACAATTAAATATCCTCCTCCAATACTACATAACGACTCACACACAACTACTCCACTACACACCCTACTTACATAAATAATAACACACAAAACACAAATAAACACAATCAATTAAATATCCTCCTCCTATACTACATAACTACTCACACAACTACTCCACTACACACCCTACTTACATAAATAATAACACACAAAACGCAATTAAACACAAACTATTAAATATCCTCCTCAAATACTACATAACAACTCACACACAACTACTCTACTACACACCCTACTTACATAAAAAATAACACACAAAACACAATTAAACACAACCAATTAAATATCCTCCTCCAATACTAAATGACTACTCACACACAACTACTCCACCACACACCCTACTTACACAAATAATCACACACAAAACACAATTAAACACAACCAATTAAATATCCTCCTCCAATACTACATAACTACTCACACACAACTACTCCACTACACACCCTACTTACACAAATAATCACACACAAAACACAATTAAACACAACCAATTAAATATCCTCCTCCAATACTACATAACTACTCACACACAACTACTCCACTACACACCCTACTTACATAAATAATAACACACAAAACACAATTAAACACAACCAATTAAATATCCTCCTCCAATACTACATGACTACTCACACACAACTACTCCACTACACACCCTACTTACACAAATAATCACACACAAAACACAATTAAACACAACCAATTAAATATCCTCCTCCAATACTACATGACTACTCACACACAACTACTCCACTACACACCCTACTTACACAAATAATCACACACAAAACACAATTAAACACAACCAATTAAATATCCTCCTCCAATACTACAGAACTACTGAAAGCAAACTTAATGTACTGTATATGTGTGTGTCTTACCTTTGTGTGTTGAGAGTCCCAGATGGCCAACCCATAATAATCTCTCTCCAGTAAGTTCAGGCACTCACACACTTCATCAAACAGATCCTGACCAGTTGCATTGGTCTACAATAAACACACAAACACACACTTGGTCTGTGTATTCTTTCATTGAATATTCTTAGATATGTGTGATAAGTAGGTGTCTGTTTGCAGGAATTGTGTGAGTGTGTAACATTACAGTTCATTGTGCGTGTGGGTGTGTGTGTTACCGGGAGGTTCCATTCTTTCTCCCTGTTATCCAGCAGAGTCACTCTCCAGCGCATCTTCACCGTCTCCCAGTCCAACAACTCGAATCCTGAAATTAGCCAGTCAGCATCTCGCCTAAACTCATATTCAACATTCATCTGCGGGGCACGGTGCGTGTGTGTGTGTGTGTGAGTGACGTGTTTGCCTTGCCTTGCTGTAGAACTGTGTGTGATAGACAGCAGGTGCGCGGGAAAGATAAAACCCCAACAGGCTCCACCCCGACTCATTGACCATCAAAGGCCCCAGCTAAATTATTATTATTAATAATAGAAGAATTAGTGGTAGTAACAGAATTATTATTATTATTAGTGACAGTGAATTCTAGTTAGATTATGATTATTAGTATTAGTAGTGATATTCAGTTGCTGTTATTAAACTTGTCACCCAGTTGCTGAACAAATGATCATAAAAAAATGAAGGGGAGCTCAGCTTGTGTCTCCCCCCACAACCCACATTAAGCCCCCGTTAATGGAGGGCGTGGTTTGCCGCTCTTTTGGTCTCTGTCTATAAAAATGATCACGTCTGTACGTATAAAATATTCCAGTCTCTGCGTGCAGTATTTCCTGGAAAGATCTGTTTACCTGAGATCGGTCACAGCGCCGTCTTCTAGTATGGTCCTCTGTCCAGAGATGTGTGTTTCAGAGTGTGTGTGTGTTTGTGTGTGTGTGTGTTGCCTATTTTTCACTCTGGAGACTGGGGAAGCCCCCCTGTTATCTGGGTACGTGGCAAAAAACCCCACCCAACTACAGCAGTAAGATAAGACTAGCCACCCCGCTCTCTCTCTCACACACACACACACACACACATGCAGACGCAGACACACACACACATGCAGACGCAGACACACACACACACACATGCAGACGCAGACACACACACACACACACACACACACACACACATGCAGACACACACACACACACACACATGCAGACACAGACACACACACACACACACACATGCAGACACAGACACACACACATGTAGATGCAGACACAGACGCACATACGCAGACACACACACACACACAGAAACACACACAGATACACACACACACAGAGAGACACACGCAGACACAGATACACACACACGCAGACACACACAGATAGAGACACAGACACACACAGACACAGATGCAGACACACAGACACACTTCCAATTTGGTTCTGAGCGTGAATTGTTTTTCCTGACAGTTTGGTCTGAGTGTGTGTGTGTGTGTGAGTGTGTGTGTTAAATTGCTATAGTGGGACTGAGAAGACAATGACCTCTAGTGGCCGTACATGAATCTATGATGATCAGGTGTATTCACACCTCTATTACAGTTTTTTTTACAGATGCTAGGACACATTTCTCAAGACTTAGGTCACTTTTGCAAAACTCTTCACACAGTGAGCACAACAGAAGTCCATTTGGGCTAAACTGGGGATAAATTATCATTGTTTTGGCACAAAATGCATTCAATGACCACATCTCTCAAATTTCATGAATTCTTTTCTCACTCAGACACAACAACTGCCAAAAATCTTTGTACGTACAGGACATTTTGCACACGCTTACATACTGTTCTCAAAACTGTTAAACTTATGTTCAAAACAATAACATAATGCAAAACTGAATAAGACCGCAAAATTCATCAGCAAGATTGTTTTGAAACATATTTTAAATCTAAAAATGCAGTTTAACCAGCCACAGCCGATTCTCATCTTAGATGAACATCTACACAGGTGTTACGCTTTCGATTTCATTACAAAATATGTTTTTTTGATGTAAATATGGACCCAGCCAGAAATGGAGAAGTGGCTGAAAGAGGAAGAAGAGTGGCTGGGAGAGGGCCAGGAATACGTATGCACGGTGGAAGAAGAATAAGAGGAAGATCTAGAGCTGTAGTCTCAGATGAGATCAGAGCTACTTCTTTCCTAGGCGTATTGCCCTAGGTGACATATGTGATGTGGATGAGAACCTGTGGCCAAATGGAGAAGACCGAGTAGATTAGCATTACTATTGTGTCTGTATCAGTGGATGGTGAGTATACAAATTCTTGTATTTTGGAATTACTTAGTGCAAAAAAATAAAAATGAATAAACAAATATTGATAAATTCTGCATCATGTCTGATTCGTTCCAGTAACATATATTGCAATTATAAACAGAGACGTGTCCATGTTTTACACAAGAAAACACTGTGTAATGCTACATGTTGATAGTGTTTTTTAGGTCATTGTTTTGTGGGTGACAAAGTGTGTTTGTCGGCTGTCAACCTCTGCTAGTGTTCTGGAAGAATGAGTTTATTTGAGACCTGAATAAAGTGTTTTGGTGGTTGTAGTGCATTTTGAATGTGAAATGAACTGCTTTGCCAAGCTGAATGTCAGTTAGGAGAATTGTGAGAAGAGTTTTGCAAAAGTGACCTAAGAAATGTGTCCTAGCGTCTGTAAAAAACTGTAATGTAAAATCCATCATGATATGACTTCTGACATTTAAAGTGAATAACGTGGATTTGTGTCAGTGGGTCAGGATTTATTGGGCAGCAGTGGAAACAGAAAAAAAAGGGACAGCGTAAGGACGAGGACCAAACTGTGAGGTTCCCCAGCAGGTGGCGTAACTACCCCGTCCCTCTCTCTGCTGGGCAGGAGAAGATCTGGAGAGAGCTGCTGCTGATGCTGGCTGGTGCGTCACGGTTTCCTCATGCACGTGAAGGAGGGGTAACATTTTTACCAGTTCCAACTACACTCAATAAATTTATTTTTGAGCTTCAAACCACGGTCCCGAAACACCATCAGCTGATAAATAATACATCACCTAAATAATCCTGTTATGGAGGGAATCAGGATCCATTTTTCCTGCACTTTTAGGAAACAGATTCCTCCCTGGGTGGATTTAAAATGTGTGGAAGGAGGGTGACTTGATGGCATTTGAAACGTGGCGATTATAGGTGATTGACAGGTGGAGGAGAATGGCGTAGGCTGAGGTGGCGGGCCGTGGGATGGATGTGGCTGGTGGGAGGTCCGAGGGGCTTGGTTGGAGAACGTCCACGATCTTGTTAGGGCTCTTGTGAATCAGCTCTTCCTGCTCGCTCATGCTGCGATCCCATTGGCTGCCTCCAGGGACCGCTGGGCTCATAAAGGCTGGCCCTGTGCCTGCTGTTCTCTGTCACTCGCCTGTCTGCTGCTCTCCCTTGTGTGTGTGTGTGTGTGTGTGTAGGGACTACCAGCAGTGAAAAGGACAGCTGCTTACTGTGAGTATTACCCCCAACATCTTCATATCGAGAGAGCCAGCTGTGTGTGTGTGTGTGTGTGTGTGTGTGTGTGCATGGGGGTTGACAGCACTTGTTGAATGATGAGATGAATTCAGTGACGTTCAGTGACACTTCAGTGTGTGTGTGTGCTGGAGGTTGGCTCGATTGAAGAAGGGTATAAGTGTGTGTGTGTGTGTGTGTGTGTGTGTGCTGTTTAGGTTCTGTTGATGAACCTGATTGTACTTGTACCACCCTGCCATGGTTCTGGGATGCAGGTGTGTGTGTGTGTGTGAGACTTTTTTCTGAGAAGCAACTTTAATGTCATTCCCTGGTTTAATGAAATGGAGCTTAGGAGCCGTGTGACACACGCGCACACACACACACACACACACACACACACACACACACACACCTGCATCAGAGTGTATTAGCAGGATTAGTGGGAGAAACTGTTTACTCTGGGGAATTGGGAGAGAGGAGCCTGGATTATCAGATTTTGTCACTGCACCATCTGAGCAGCGGGAATAAGAGGGAGCCCCGCCCGCTGTGACCATTTTGGTACGAGAGAAAAGTGAGTGTGAGGCGATTTTTGGTCAGATCAGCGAAAAGCCGCCACATTCTAGAACAGAAACGTGTGAAAAACGTTTTTATCTTACCATTCGTAGAAATGTTCATTTTGTAATCTGTAAGTATCTTATCATTTCTTATCACTACTATTATTTCTCTTGATATTTTTAAAATGTCTTCCTTAAAGGTCCCCATAATAAACTTCCATTATAATCTCATGGTTTTCAATTAATAAAGTTATTCATGGTAATTATAAGACGATAAAAGGTCAGATTTTCCATGGATTCAGCTGCTCTGTGTATTCCAACATGGGCATTTAGTTAACAGGCAGGTCACCAAACGTCTGTCCAATGAGCTGGGACAATATTGAATTTCTGATGATGATGCTGGTGGGCTTCGTTGTGACTGTACAGGATACAGTTTCCACGTGTCAGTTATGATGTTCAGAATAACGAAATGAAATATTGGCAATAACCTCTTCTGCCCAATGAGCAGCGCTGGACACCATGGACGCGGCCGAGTTTAGAAGACGTGGGAAGGAGATGGTCGACTACATCGCCGACTACATGGAGACCATCGAGCGCCGCCAGGTCTACCCCGATGTCCAGCCCGGGTACCTCCGACCTCTGATACCAGAGGAGGCCCCAGAGGCGCCTGAGACCTACGAAGACGTGGTGAAGGACATCGAGAGGGTCATCATGCCTGGGGTGAGTCGGAATTCATTTATAGGTGAGGGAATATTACTGATTGTCTGACGTGTGTCCAGAAGGGAACACAGATTGGACATTCTGTTCAGGAGCCTTTACTGAGACACCTGGTAGAGGAGGTGGTTTAAAAATCGTCCAGAATGAGGAAGTAGGGGGTGCGTTCGCAGCCCATCATGCCTACAGGCTCCTCCCTTTCTTAAACGTTGTGTACTAAAAACACCATTAAAGTTCATCTTCTGGGTGTGAGAAATAATTACACACCAACAGAAACGGCTGGGTGGGTAGTTAGTTCCTCCTCCTCCTCCTACACTCTCTCGGTCCATTTCTGTCAATCCGAAATCACATCATAAATGCTGTGACATTAGCCAATGCGACCTGAGCGCTGCGCCGTTTACAGTGCAGCACAAAGGGGCTTTTAGCTGGACTCTTGTCAGCATTTCAGGCTGAACTCTCTTCTGTTCACTATCCTGGTTCCAGTTGTCCAAAGTTCACCGGCCGGCAGCATTACCCCCCCCATTCAAGTTCATCCTGGCTGCAAATAATTAAACGTCCCGGGTTCATAAATCTCCTCCGTCCAGTCATAAAGCAGGAAGCGTTTGTTCCATTTCGGTTTGACCGTCCACAGAGCAATTATGCCCCCTCAACACTTGCGCTGAATGCTGGGTAATAACTTAATGAGTGACTCACGCTGGGAAAAGGCGGTCATGGCGACTCCGCAGACTCCCGCCTCAGGCCTTTCTCCCCTCGTGAGTAATCAGATTTCCACCGCAAGGTTCTTTCCTTTATTCCATATGTTCGTATCACGGCCGCGGCCAAATATTTGATCTGAGGGTAAACAGAGCGTTTGGTAGGTTTACTGCGGGTAGAAGGTGCTCTTCACGCCTTACGCTCGAAAGGTCATAAAATTACACCATGCTGGAGTTAATGAGGGAAAATCCACTTCTAAAGAGACCAAAGTGAACATCTCAACCTCTGATTAGCCAGCCAGGATGTGTGAAGGTGTGATCCCATCCTGGATCAGCACTCGGCAGGGGATGAAGCTGTGGGGAGGTTGTTCTTTTTTTGCCTTTTTCACTAATCGTGATTTGTGTAATGAAAGACAATTTAAACGAATTACAGACCAAATAAGACACTTAGCAGCATCAACTTGTCTGACTGTGGTTCACTTGCAGACAAAACTAAGAACATTAACTCATATTATTTCAAGAAATGTTGAAAATAAATGCTGGTAGGATATTTCTCAGGGGTTCTCGGGTTTTCAGTCCACACACAAAAAATTATATATACAGAATGTTCTATTTATCTAAAATTAGCACTCTCTCTCTCTCTCACTCTCACTCTATACACACACACACACACACACACACATATATACATATATATATATATATAGAGAGAGATCTTTCCATCTATCTATCTATGTGTATATTGAAAAAAATGTGACAGAAATGATGACGTATGAAAAGTGTGGTCATCAACCCTCTCGTAACCATCTCTCAGGTGACCCACTGGCACAGCCCCTACTTTTATGCCTATTTCCCCACTGCCAACTCATATCCGGCCATGCTGGCAGACATGCTGTCTGGGGCCATCGGCTGCATCGGCTTCTCTTGGGTAAGAGTGGCTCCGCCCTCTCCATAAACCACGATTTACCGTCTAATCACTCACTCACTCACTCACTCACTCACAGCAAAACCATTTTAATCATCAGACTAAATCAGAGAATTATCTGCTGATGTGGCAGTGTTGTTGTGTTTTTTGCTAAAAATTAGTATATTGTGCTCGTTACTGTGTGGGCGGGGCTTAGTCCCCACTGACCTATCGGCTGTCTCGGCTGCAGGCTGCGAGCCCCGCCTGCACTGAGCTGGAGACGGTGATGCTGGATTGGCTGGGGAAGATGCTGAAGTTGCCGCAGGAGTTCATCGCCGGGACCAGTGGGAAAGGCGGGGGGGGTCATACAGGTGCTGACACGCACACACACACACACACACACGCGCACGCACACGCACACACACACACACACGCAGCAGGCAGGATTTAAATTAAATCAGTGTGACGGCGCAGAGAGAGACAGCTGAGTCCGGAAAATACATCATGGAAGCACCAAATCAGAAACAGATCTTCAGAAAATGGTTGATGGACGAGCACAGCATAATATGCAGGAAAAGCCGAGCGAAGCAGAAGAACAAGCAACAGGAAACCTTTTGAGGACTGAATTAGAATTATTTATGATAGTAAAAGTTAATACACCTAAGAAGCTTCATGATGTATGATATCATCATCTATATCATCTAGAATGTTGTAGAAGAAGGAACTTCACTCCGCTAGGATCAGCAGGGCAGAGTCAGGTGTACAAGAATGTACATCTGGAGTTTAGAATCAAGAATCAATGGTCTAGAGAGATGGACACAGGAATAATCTGGAGAAATGAATAGAAGAACATTGCAGAAGGAGAGCTGATGCAGGTCTTCTCTGGAGGTCTGATTAGGGTTGAGAGTGGAAGAAGAAGAAGATTGTAAATGGACCGTCTACTAACACACATCACATCAGCACTTGTGGATGGTTTCCTGAAGGCCGTCAAGGTTCTCCGTTACTGCTGTAAATATGACCCTCATGTCTGGACAGTCTGAGGCTCTCCGCGTCCGAGAGACGCTCCTGTATTTCTATTCTGGTCTTGTTCGGAGATGGAAAGGACACACCCGACAGCGGGGTAAATATTCTGTTTACAATGGAGGCGCTGAGAGCGAAGCAGGCAGACAATTGGCCGATCACGATTCCTCAGGTGGGCACCGCTTGTCAGTCATTGATCGGTCTGCTGCGCCGCGTCCCAGGAAATGAGCTTTTATCGCATCAATACGAGGCGGGCCGGCGTTTCCACCGCCATTAGCACCCCGCCGCAGCTGGGCCTTGTTGGAGGGACGCGGCGCGCGAGCGGGATGATGACAGTTCCCTTTGTGCCCCTGCACTCAGCTGCCCACCCCCTCCCTGGCCGCTCGCTATGGCAACATAATGAGACCCTTTTTCAGGCAACACTGCAATGATCTGGAAATGAAGAGTAAACAGATCGACGGTTAGCGCGGTTCGCCGGGTGGGCTTTGTCACCAGGGTTTGTAGGATGCGGTTGCCGTGGAAACACCCTAAATGTAAGCAGAGTTGAGACGTGTCATCTAATGTTCGGAACTCGTGCGCACTGATGATCTCCAACCCGACACCCCGCGATGGCCTTGTGGGCTGCAGCTTCCACCCTGAAAGTGACCCTCACCTGTCGCCCTGTTCCTTCAGGGTACGGCCAGCGAGGCCACACTGGTGGCTCTTCTCGCCGCCCGCTCCAGGAAGGTGAAGCAGATCCGGAGCGAAGAGCCGGACCTCAGCGAGGCTCAAGTCATCTCCAGGCTGGTGGCGTACGCATCTGACCAGGTCCGGAAGATTCTCATACGATATTCTACTATAATCATTTCAATTACTTGTGAATTCGTTTCATTTTCCCCATTCACTGTACACAACATTATAGTTCTTTTATTATATTAGATTTGTGTGTGTGTGTGTGTGTGTGTATATTCCATAATTCCAACAGTGCGTTTCACCTGTAAATCTGACTATTCAAATTCAAATTTTATTTGTCACATACACAGTCATACACGGTATGATGTGCAGTGAAATGTTTTCTGCAACTGCTACAGACCACAGTATTGCAAATGTTGCAAGTAAACAATGAACCAATATGCATTCATGTGCATATCATGTGCATATCATGACTGACCATTGGGGACTCAATGGCACCTCAGTGGCACCTCGACTTGGCCTTCCAAGAGAAAAGAGAGAAGGAAATTAAATAAATACATTTATGTTTGTCGTCTATTTCCAGAAAATTACAGAACATTCTCCATACCTTCCAAAAGGTGTAAATGAAGAGTCATTCCCCTCAGTGATTGTGCTGTGACATGATTTTTTTTTGTTCTGTATAGATATTCAATAAACAGTTCTCTTTTGGGTTAACACAACACTCGTCACTGGCCATCACAGAAGATCTTGTAGATCAATAACACCAGGGAGCTTTAAGCAGCTCATTGGAAATCCAATTTATGATAAAATCCACGTCCTGTCCACTGGTATAGAAATGATTTGTATAAAGGCCGGCGTGTGCGTGATGTGATGTGAGGAAGCAGAAACGCTGCTGATGGGCCCGGACGGCCCTGCCCTTTGGGATTACGGAACTCTCTGCCGTGTTCTGCTGTGCTCAGGCCCACTCCTCCGTTGAGCGCGCGGGGCTGATCGGCGGCATGAGGATGAGGAAGATTCCCACCGACGAGAAGTTCGCCGTTCGGGGCGAGGCCCTGCGCCGCGCCATCGAGGAGGACAAAGCCGCAGGCCTGATACCGTTCTACGTGAGTACGGACGAACACTCGGCAGCCAATCGCAGCAGGGCTCAGTCAGTAAAGTATAGGCGTGCTTCTGGACCTTGAACTGAACTTTGACCCCCTTTTTCAGTGAGGTTCCATTGCCGCTCTCTTCACCGAAGAAGTTACGAAATAAGTCACAGATCGTTCAAAGCACTGCAGAACACGTTCTGACCAGTTTCATCGGTTCCGAAGCATCTTCGTTGGCTTTGTCTGGTTTTATTGGTTTTTAAACCTTTTATTGGTTTTGGCCTTTTAATTATTCCTGGGGTAAGGAATAAAGAAATATTAAATACATACCTTTTCAGCTTCACATTATCCTAATTACTTTTTATATCTTATTTGTATTCATTCATTTGTAAATATTGCAAATTAATTGTTGTAATTACATTTAAATGTTTATTTTTTTGAACTTTTTTGTTAAAAAAGGTCAGAATCGTTCCCCATCTTTAATTTTTTAGTCACATGTGAGGTTACAGGCTACTGTGGTGATGGATCTTCCTTCAGTATACCAGCGCACTGCGACCTGATGTGAATAAGGGGGGGTCACAGTAATGTCATTAACGTAAAGGTCAGAAGGACAGGTTGATCACTTCGTCCCCTGGAGGGACAGTCGGCCAGAACAGCCTGTATGAGCCATGGTTATAGGAGCAGGGTGGTTTTACGCTGTGTGTGTGTGCATGTGTGTCCACAGTTCTGTGCCACCTTGGGGACAACGCCCTCCTGCGCCTTCGACCGCATCACAGAGCTCGGCCCAGTCTGTGAGTCTGAGAATGCGTCCAGGAACGCGGGATTCATGCCTTCATACGCTCACTGCCCTCTTCCTGTCTCCCCCTCCCAGGCAACGCTGAGAAGCTGTGGATGCACATCGACGCGGCGTACGCCGGCAGTTCCTTCATCTGCCCAGAGTTCCGCCCCCTGCTGGATGGCGTGGAGGTGAGAAGGGGCGTGTATAGAGGTCTTAATCAAATGAACAACAAAAAAAAATTCTCTTAAATATTCATTCATGTTTCTGGGTGGAGTCACAGCTATGTTAATGGTGATTGGTCGACGATATAGAATATTGACACGTTTCTCTGCTGCTGGGTGCTGCTGGGTGCTGCTGGGTGGCCGTTCTGGTGCTCAGCCTTATTTACAGACCGGAGGGAGCGATAACGTGAAAAGCAGGATATGAGCGTCGCACACACACCTGTAAATGTTGCATTTAAATGTCAGGAGTGAGTGATGTGCGGCGGAGAAAACGCGCTTTGAGCGCCGCTGATAAGGCCGCAGTCATTTCCTGGGGCGCAGCCAGACCTTCAGATTCATCTCCGGCTCAGAGATCCCGGCGTCTCAGCAGCAGGAGTTCAAACGGCGCTGCCTGAATGCGGCTCTGCTTGAGAAGACAAAGGAGCTGGCCTCCGTCTCTGGCCTCCGTCTCTGGCCTGAAAGGCAGCGCGTCCACGCATTCCTCCTGCCTGCTGATTGGAGGACCCTCGTCATCCCGTCTCCTCATCGCGCTCAGAGAGGATATTTAACGCGAGATGGAGAACAAAGAGATGCTTCAGATACTGAGGGTCTGCATGTGGAGATGGGTTTCGTTTCGTCTCGAAAATGTCCCCACCTTGTGCTGGTGAATCTGTCCCAATAATGAAAAGTAGAGCTGACCACGTGGCTTTCTTCTCAAGAGTACGATCAGGCTAGGCCAGTTAGTCTTCACTCAACATACAGTTACCCTAAAAGAAATGTAATTATAGTGTAATTATTTAGATTACTAATTACATACAATTACATTTGATTACTTTTAATAGATTTTTCAACATTTTGAATGAAAGTAACAAGGAAGTGAACTTGGAAGGCCAAGTCGAGGTGCCACTGAGGTGCCATTGAGTCCCCAATGGTCAGTCATGATATGCATTTGCCCAAGGCCCTTCATCCTGGACCCATCCCGCTTGGGGCAGTGGTGGCCTAGCGAATAAGGAAGCGGTTCCATAATCAGAAGGTTGCCGGTTCAAATCCTGAGCCGCCAAGGTGCCACTGAGGTCCCCTTGATGAAGGTACCGTCCCCACACACTGCTCCCCGGGCGCCTGTCATGGTGCCCACTGCTTACAAAGGGTGATGGTTAAATACAGACGACACATTTCACCGTGTCACAGTGTGCTGTGCTGCAATGACAATCACTTCACTTTAACTAAAAATCATCACAGATTCCTCACACCTTTCTGGCAGCCGATCTAGAACCTGCAGATTTGGACCCTCCAACCCAGAAACGGTTTCTTTCCCCTCGCCATCACATTGCAACTCAGACTGTATTGTATGTTGTTTTGGCTTTATACTCTTGTGCCTGAGACACCATCGACCGGAATCGAATTCTTGCCAATAAACGCGATTCTGAATTGGATTATAATAGTATCAAACTTTCAGCTATGCTGGGAAAAACATTCCATGCAATGAAAATTCTGAATATTTCCATAAGTAACAGTTATTAAATTACAGCCTTTTAATTGTTTGTTTAATGTAATGAATGAGAAATTATAAAGAAATGTAAGAACTTCATTCATTTAGTGCATTTATTCAATTTATTCTGCTCAGTTTGCAGACTCTTTCAACTTCAACCCTCACAAATGGCTCCTGGTCAACTTTGACTGTTCCACAATGTGGTGAGTGTGAAATGTGGTGAGAACAAATAACAGTTTAGATTTACTGAAGTTAGCATGCCAACCAGCTAGAAGTGACTTGCCCTGTCTCATAAAACAAGAGTAAAACTTTCTGGTGCACATATTTACCAGGCAGCCAGATGTTGCACCTTTAAAAGCAGTTCCTGAAATCTTCTGCAGGGTGAAGAAAAGATCAGACATCATTGGAGCTTTTAAGATGGATCCTCTCTATCTGAAACATGATCATCAAGAGTCAGGTGGGTCATAACTGACTCTTTCCACTGTCACGCAACACGCTATACACACCACAACACACACAACATAATCATTTACATTTACGGCATTTATGAGACGCCCTTATCCAGTAGTTACAGGGACAGTCCCCCTCTGAAGACACTCAGGGTTAAGTGTCTTGCTCAGGGACACAATGGTAGTAAGTGGGGTTTGAACCCGGGTCTTCTGGTTCATAGGCGAGTGTGTTACCCACTAGGCTACTACCACCCTCCCCACAGGCACAACGCTGAAACAAAGAAAATTAAATTACAGCTCATTGGCTGCATCACAGATCCTGATGCCTCACCTGCTGCAGAAAAGCGATTCAGACAGACAGACAGATAAACGTACGGACGGACGGATGGACAGACAGACAGACAGACAGACAGACAGCTGGTGTTTGGGCCAGGGTTGGGTTCATGTTATTCCACTTCCTTCTCCGCTCCAGGGGCGTGGGCAGTGTCAGCTGTCCTCTACATTCACTGCTATTATATTTATATTTTGCATTCTATTTTATTTAGTATTTTGAGTCATCCTTCATTTATTTATATATTTTAATTAGATCAGAATACCTGTATTATTGCACAGTAGTAAATTAAGTTTGTCAATTATTGATTAATTTCTGTACTATTGGCTATTGATTTTGCTGTTGTGCTGCTGTAATTAATTCACGTTTATGTTATAAGTAGTGCTGTGACTCATGTTAATCATGATTAACATCCTCTGTAATGTTTCCTCTCCAGGACTCGTCACAGATTACAGAGTAAGTACACACACACACACACACACACGTATACATACACACACACACACACACGCATACATATACATACACACACACACGCATACATGTGCATACACACACACACATACACGTATACATACACACACACACACACACACTCACACACGTATACATATACATACACACACGCATACATATACATACACACACACACGCATACATGTGCATACACACACACACACATACACGTATACATACACACACACAGACGCATACATATACACACACGCGTATACATACACACACACACACTCACACACGTATACATATACATACACACACGCATACATATACATACACACAGACACGCATACATGTGCATACACACACACACATACACGTATACATACACACACACAGACGCATACATATACACACACGCGTATACATACACACACACACACTCACACACGTATACATATACATACACACACATATACATACACACACACACACGTGTGTGTGTGTGTGTATGTGTGTATTATATATATATATATATAAAATGCAATTGTGCATTTGTGTTTCATTGTGTTCTCGCTCTGCTCGCAGCACTGGCAGATTCCTCTGGGTCGTCGATTCCGCTCGCTGAAGATGTGGTTTGTGTTCCGCCTGTACGGAGTCAGAGGCCTGCAGGCCTACATCCGCCAGGTACCCACAACTCAACTCCTGTCAATCACATCTACCCCCAATTTCACCCCAGAGCATAATCACAGCCATCATTGGTTACACACAAGCGCACAACGTAATGCTGAATCTCTTCAGTGTGTTCAGAATGAATCCTAATGATACACGCTTATGTTGTTTTGTTCTGGAACGTTTCTGTTAATGTTTCTAACTCGTTCCATTCCGTTCTGGTTGTCTATTACACCAAGTTCACTGCATGCACCAGAAGCATGAAGCATGTTGTAATCAAATTACAACTCGTTGCATTTTGCACATTTATTTTCTTCACAGAAGTCCAAAGCAATCAATAATTTTTGAGTCATTTAATCCATGAAATGAATTCCGTCAACGTCAAAAAGCGACAATGCTTTTAATGAAACATTCTGTTGCTGATTCAGAAATAAATTGACAGTAAACATGTATTATAATTATTCTCTGTTTTTTTTCTTCACAAATTTTTGTGAAGAAATTAAAGTGATGACTTTTTGCTTTGTGAACAACATATGAGAGGGCTTTATTTTCATTTTGTGACAGAGTGTATTTTGTGCATGGAAATAAGCACACGAGCCGACCTAACTCCACATTGTCCACATTGCACACACTTTACACTCACTGTGCCTCTGAGTTGCTCTTCGTCGGTTCTGATAGTGCTGAAAGACTGAAGCTTGCATGCAAGTCTTCGTCCGTAAGACAAAAAATGACGTTCTGCTAAAAGAACATCATGTAGAAGTATTACAGCTTTATATTGAGAATTACCTGCACTGAGGGTTTGTGGTCTGACTGGTCTGAGATCTTCCTGCTGCGGAGACCAGAGGTCCGTGTCAGTGAGAACCTGTTCCTCAACTGGGTTCTGATCTGGGTTCTGAGCTCTGCAGCACCGCCCTCTTGTGGCTGCAGGAGCGACATGCTGATCGCTCAGCGTTGTGATATAATTCTTCGCGAATGTAAAAGTGAACACGAATGAACATTTTTTTTCTCTCATAGCAGTGGACACAATTTCAACCATCATTTCTGAATCTTCTACGTGGTAGATTTGCGTGTTCATGGGCACCTCCAGTGACAGATGGCGATGCGCTCACTGCTTTATTTCAGTACTCGTCACGCTCTCTCTTGTGTGCAGCACGTGAAGCTGGCTAAAGAGTTTGAGGGTTTAGTCCGGAAGGACGGGCGGTTCGAGATCAGTGCTGACGTGGTGCTGGGCCTGGTGTGTTTCAGACTCAAGGTGAGTTGTCCTTCCTTCAGCGGCGTCCAGACACCCGCACAAACGCTCTGTAGAAGGGCGGCAGGCACGGTTGGGTAGGATCTCGCTGCTCCCTCGCCCGCAGGGCTCCAACGACGTGAACGAGACCCTGCTGAAGAGGATCAACGCCGCGCGCCGGATCCACCTGGTCCCGTGTCAGCTGGCCGGACGCTTTGTCCTCCGCTTCGCCGTCTGCGCCCGGACCACCGAGTCACGCCACGTCCAGCAGGCCTGGCAGCACATCGCAGAGCTGGCGTCCGAGGTGCTGCAGTGAACCGGCCAGCGGCGCTTTGTACTCCCTTGTGTGTGTGTGTGTAAATGTGTGTGTTTTGTTGTTTGGTGGTGTGTGTAAGCTTGTGAACATGCTGTATGTATTGTTGTTCTGTGTCTTTGTGTGAAACGAGAAATTAATAAACTGTCTTCATGTTTCATGAGCTTCGCCACTTTGATCAGTTGAGAGGTTGATATTAGTAAAGAGAAGAGAGAATTTCACCGGGGCTTTCACACCATGCGATGGACGAGACATCCTACTACCTCGGTTTAAAGTTCATTACACTGATACGGGATTCTGAAATTTTCATAGAAACATATTGTTGACCACTTTAAGTGACCAGAAAATGCTGCAAAGTTTGAAAATCCTCAGATTCCAACCCAGAATGAGTCAATAAAGGCCTGTTTTGTAAAATGAAGAGAGGAAAATGTATAAGACACTATACATATATTGTGTCTGTGTGTGTGTCTGTGTGTGTTTATATTCTAGTTTCTTCAAAATAGCCGCCCTTTGCTCTGATTACTGCTTTGCACACTCTTGGCATTCTCTCGATGAGCTTCAAGAGGTCATCACCTGAAATGCTTCTCCAACAGTCTTGAAGGAGTTCCCAGAGGTGTTTAGCACTTGTTGGTCCAGCTCACCCCAAACCATCTGGATTGGGTTCAGGTCCGGTGACTGTGGAGGTCAGGTCTCCACTTTTTGTTAAGTACAGAACTCCACATTTGTTCATTCATAGTTTTGATGCCTTCAGTGAGAATCTACCAACGTAAATGGAAAATAAAGAAAACACACTGAATGAGAAGGTGTGTCCAAACTTTTGGCCTGTACTGCATATATGGGTTATGGGTTTTATATATGGGTTTTGGTTTACCCAGTGGATGGTTATCTAGAGGATGACAAAATACTCTCAGCAAAAGATTATAACGGGCAACTTTCATTCAATAGTATCCATTAAAAACAACCCTTCCAGCACCCCATAATGACAATGTAAAAAAACTTTACTTTTTTAATAATATATATTTTTTTATTATGTTATTTTTTATTATATTATATATTTTTTATTTTATAATCATTTCTAAATGTTCTAAATCATTCTAAATTCTGTCATGTCCACACTTTGAAGCAGAATGAGTGAACTATATTAACAGCGTCAAACAGTTCACGTCCGCGAGCTGATGGGAAGGAAGCGCAGAGGCGGGACATTCTGGGAATAATGGTTTATTAAACGGGCGTGAGGGCCGAAAACAGGGGAATCAAAAGGGGAGAACATAAACTAACCCTCAGGCGAGTGGCAATTGCCAGAACTGAAAACACCACGCATGGGTGACAGGGTCCACGTGCACCTAGTCCTGACACAGGTCTGTAAACGGACAAGTTTAATGTTCAACTGAGCTCAGAAAGTGAAAGTACAGCAGAGGAGAGGAGAGAAGAAAATGTCGGCGGAATCTCCTCTCCGTAAAGAGGACCTCACCTGCCGCACATGCCATAGGATCTTTAGGGATCCAGGTCTCCTGCCGTGTGGTCACAGCGTCTGTAAGGTCTGTCTTCAGTACAGGCAGAAGAAGGGATCTCAGGAATGTCCAGGAGACGGGCTTCAACGGAAAACCCGGACGACAACCTGTCTTTGAAGAACCAGCGTGAGCTCTTCTCACAGCAGAGACGTCGGAGAGCTTCAGCAGTGTCTGAGGTGCTCTGTAGTCTCCATAGAGAGAAACTCAAACTCTTTTGTCTGGAGGACCAGCTGCCAGTGTGTGTGGTGTGTCAGACGTCCAGAAAACACACAAACCACAGATTCCTTCCTGTGGAAGAAGCTGTACTTGATTTTAAGGTAAGATCAAACAGTATGTGATTTTGGGCTATACCAAAAAATAATAAATGTTGTTGTCTCAATTATATTATGTGGTTATTTCTCAATTATATTACGTGGCTATATATTTTGTGTGTATTCATATATTGTGAATTGTACATAGTAATATATGTTGATATATTCTATAATAATATATTTTATACATAGGCAATATATAAATCTATGAAACAGGATATATGACAATATATGAAAATACTGCAATTATTGCTGTTTTCATATATTGAATAAATACATTCAATGCGATTATATGTTGAAAAAAGCATTGCAAATATATCTGGAAGTTTCTCATATATTGAAATATATTTACCAATGTATTGCAATATAAATTCTAGTATATAGCAGTATGCGTTTGTAGTAGCCTAGGGTGGTAGTAGCCTAGTGGGTAAGACACTCGCCTATGAACCAGAAGACCCGGGTTCGAATCCCACTTACTACCATTGTGTCCCTGAGCAAGACACTTAACCCTAAATTGCTCCAGGGGGGACTGTCCCTGTAACTACTGATTGTAAGTCGCTCTGGATAAGGGCGTCTGATAAATGATGTAAATGAAATGAAATGAAATGAAATGTTTCGTAAGGGATACTGTATGAACATTGTGGAATTATTTCAGTTTCCACAAACTAGAGCACCACACTCCATTGGTGGTGGTGGCTGAGTTACAGGGATACAGGGACAGACAGTTGGTGCAGGATGTGTGAAGTGTGGAGTGGGGACCAGAGCCAGGTGGGTGGATGCATGCTGCTACTGGGCGGCAGTGGAACTCTGAAATAACACTAGTAGCTGTAAATTAGGGATGTACAAAACCGCTGATTTCCTATTCAATCACATTAAAAATTCAGGTGATACTGATACTTTATACAAAAGTATAGAAGTTGGAATATCTAAATAAAACGTGTATGTCAACTGTATATCCTACGTCGGCATGGGGTTTCGCGGGGAGGGTTATGTTGGGTACTGAGGGGTGGGGTGCTGGCCCAGGTAGCAAATTCATAACTGAAGGGTTGCAAGTTAAGGTCCCCTTGATGAAGGTAAAGTCCCCACACATTTACATTTACATTTAAGGCATTTGGCAGACGCCCTTATCCAGAGCGACTTACAACGTGCTTTCAAGTTACCATCGATGAAGTGATCAGTTCTGGTTCACTATGAATACGACCTTTTATTCACTCTGTTGTAGTTTCTATATAGAAGTCAGACAATAAGAAGTTTACAGTTCATCTAAATATTCTCTAAAGAGGAAGGTCTTGAGCTGCCGTTTGAAAGTACTCAGTGACGGAGCTGTTCTGACCTCTAGGGGTAGTTCATTCCACACACGGTTCACCAAGGTTGATGCAGGGTTAAATGCAGAGGACACATTTCATTGTGTGCAGTGTGTTTCATAATAACAAAAACTTTCATAAAAAAAAAAAAACTTTCACTGTGACCGTGTGATTTTATTTTACTGTTAGCATGAACAGGAAGTGCAGAAAATGCGTCCTGCTGATATAACAACAGGCTGAAGGCAGGTAAGATAAATGAGGTTATGCCAGAGAGAGACGGGGGATGACATAAGTAGTTAGTCATAGAAAGGTCAGAATGATGAAGATGTATAACAGAGGGGCTGCTGCTGTTCTTGTATTTTTCTACCTTGTGACCTGGTGATGTTCATAGAAAGGTTATAACCTGTGGACTTTGTATTTCTTTCCCTTTTATGGTTGTGACAGCTTTACACATGAAAATAAGATTAGATAAGATAATAATCCTTTATTTGCATAGTCAATCTGAAACACTAAATATGAATGAGTGTATTGGAAAATATTAACGTGTATATGTGAATATTTAAACTTTTTAAATATTTAAATATAAAAAACATTATATTATATTATTTCATATTTAAATAGACAACATCTGTATGTATTTATGTAGTCACACGTAAAATATGCATATGTATGAATGTACAGAGTGTATATACAGTACAGGCCAAAAGTTTGGACACACCTTCTAATTCAATGTGTTTTCTTTATTTTTATGAGCATTTACGTTGGTAGATTCTCACTGAAGGCATCAAAACTATGAATGAACACATGTGGAGTTATGTATTTTGGATATTTCACCAGCTCCAGCATCAGCACCCCAGCCTGTATGATACTGTCCCTGTCACCACTGGCTGTAAGGCCCTCTGTATCAGGGCATCTGGTGAACGCCAGAAATGGAAATGTAAAACAAAGAAAGCTAGTTTGGCATGGTTCGTTTTTTTTTTTTTGCCGCATCATATTTAATAATGGGTTTTATTTGGTTATACTACCAGAGAACAGGAAATTTTTTATTTTATTTTTTAAGACTGAATACTTTATTGAATAAAGTTACTGCAGTAAAACCTGTGTAAGATATCTTTTTAGTTTTTGCTGAATATTTTTTGGTTAACCTGTTGCTGTCACACAAGCAAATTTTGTAAAATGTTAAATTTATTGTTATCATCAGACTACTCTGAAGTACGAATAACAGGAAAAATGTTCTGATTTCACCCTCAGGAGAAACTGAAGCCTAAACTGAAGACCTTACAGGAGAAATTGAAGATATTTAAGGAAGTGAAACAATATTGTGATGAAACAGCAGATCACATTAAGGTGAGAAATTTTGTCATTTTTATAATTGTGTCTACGATATAAACACATATTAATCCTGCTCTGCACATCACATGGTCTGTTGTATTTCCGCCCAGAGTCAGGCCCAGCATGCTGAGGAGAACATTAAGAAGGCATTTTCGGAGCTTCGCCAGATTCTACGTGATGAAGAAGAATCCAGGATATCTGCACTGAGGGAGGAAGAGGAACAGAAGAGTCAGATGATAAAGGAGAAGATTATGGAGATGAGGAGAGACATATCATCTCTTACGGAGAGAATACGAGCTACAGAAGAGGAGATGGGAGCTGAAGATATTTCATTCCTGCAGGTGAGTTACAGAAAACCACACACACACACACACACACACACACACACACACCGTTTGACCTGACTCTCCTTCTGCTATTTACAGAGGTTCAGCGCTACAGTGGAAAGGTAAGTCAGCTCTTCCAGTCTCGCTCTTCTCTGGGCTTCTGAACCCAAACACACAGCAGCTCCAACTCCTGAATCTCATCTTCTTCCAGAGCCCAGTGGACCCTGCAGGATCCAGAGAGGATTTCAGGAGCGCTGATCCGCGTGGACAAACACCTGGGGAACCTGAAGTTCCGAGTCTGGGAGAAGATGCAGGAGAAGGTTGACTACTGTGAGTTCTGTATTTATCGAGCACATTAACATCCTCTAACAGAATGCCAGTAGAAGAGACATGGAGGAAAAGAACATCTACTCTCGGTTCTGTCTGTGCAGCACCAGTGATCCTGGACCCCAACACTGCAGAACCGCGGCTGGTCCTGTCTGAAGACCTGACCACCGTGAGATTCACAACACGCAGACAGCAGCCTCCTGACAACCCAGAGAGATTCGACTGGTTTCCATGCGTCCTGGGCTCCGAGGGCTTTAACTCATGGAGACACAGCTGGGACATCGAGGTTGGAGACGGTCAGAACTGGATGGTGGGGGTGGCCACAGAGTCTAACCTGAGGAAGGGAGCTGATATATGGAGGGGGGTCTGGTGTGTTGCACGTCACAATGACAAATACTCCTCATCTTCCCGAGACCAGGGCTTCGTGCCCATCCCACTGAAACAGGAACCGAAGAGGATCCGAGTTGAGCTCCACTGGGACGAGGGAAGAGTGTCGTTCTCAGATCCAGTCAACAACACGCACCTCAGCACCCTCACACACACCTTCGCCGAGAGCCTCTTCCCATTCTTCTACTCACGCGTTCATCTGCGTATCGTACCAGTGAGGTGTTTTCTTAGTAAGCGGATTTCTTACTCAACAGATTAGAGCGTCAGAGGGTCTGTAGTAGCCTAGTGGGTAACACACTCGCCTATGAACCAGAAGACCTGGGTTCGAATCCCACTTACTACCATTGTGTCCCTGAGCAAGACACTTAACCCTAAATTGCTCCAGGGGGACTGTCCCTGTAACTGCTGATTGTAAGTCGCCCTGGATAAGGGCGTCTGGTAAATGCTGTAAATGTAAATGAAATGTCTGTCTGGGTTCACTTTTCTGCGCCTTTCATTTCCTGAAGTGTCTTCATATGAACATAAGAGACACATAAATACACTGGGAATTATTTAATCCCCTCAAGTCTAGTTGTTCAAAATCCAATGGGATTTTGGATAACAAATTATATTGAATCTTAAAAATGGTTTGTTCAAAGGGAAAATTCTGATTGTGAAATTAGATAAATCTAATATCTAATTAGATAGATCTAAATTAGATGAATTTAAAAAAGATAAAATGTCTGCTTTATGTCCAGATCCTCGTAGTAGTTGTGGTGTTTTGTTTCGTAGTGTCTCCTTATATACTTGGTTTACCGCTACCTTGGCCCTGGTCTGGCATTAACACTCGTGAACAGAAATTCTGCCTCCCCAAGCGTCTTGAGAACACCAGTAGAAAGGGTTTCTATTTTTGGGGTTAATTGCTACTGGCAGCAAGAGGGGGCCTGTGGGTCATGGCCAACACAGGTAGTAGGGTGGTAGTAGCGTAATGGATAAGACACTCGCCTATGAAACAGGAGACCCAGGTTCAAATCCCAGTCTCTTGAATAATCTGCTCTGAGCGTTGATTTAGCTCAGACTGAGAAACTCCACTCAATGTAAGAGAAAAATTCCAACCATGCGCCACACTTCAATTTTGATTGTTCGGATTTAGATTCGATTTGACATGTTCATAAAAGGATAAGACACCGTTAATAAATAAAAAAGACAGTCCATTACCAACAAGACTGAGTTCTTTAACACGGTAAAAGCAGTTACATCAATGTATGAGGTACATATAAGAATTTTATGGGGTGGAGTATTAATGCGGATATGAATTGATATAATATGAATAAGAGCCACAGTTCCAGATGTTAAAGTGCTGATGTATAATCATACTATAATGACACCCGTTTAGTAAAATGAAACAAAACAAGAAATTGAACATCTGTCCAACCCTACTGCCCGACTAAATCCTTTTACTTCGTCAGACCGTTCACGCCTCTGGGTGTGAGACCGGTCAGTCCAGTGAAGTTTAGTTCTGTGGGTCGAGCTTCCTTACAAGGGCTTTGTGTCACCCAGAGCATCAGCCACCCCCACCTCAGGAATAAAGTCCGCACATGCAGCACGTGCGGTGTTCGCACCATTACCAGGTCATTGGCCCTGAACATGTCCTTCTTCTGATAGGCATGACTCACACGGTCATTTGCAGTCCATCTCGGCAGTCCTGGGCGCACAATCCCCAGGGAACAGTATCGGGTCAAGGGGCGTGTGCAGATCTCTACCATAGAGCAGGAAAAGCTGGGGTTTCTCCTGTGCTTGCATTACTGTGCGAAGAACAGATGGGGAATGGATTGGATGGGTTTAATAGTTGAGGGGGTGACTTTGCCCCGGAAAGAGAACTTGGAGAACAAGGGCCAGCATCTGCCAGGGATGAACTGCTGAGTCTGATGCTCCTGTATCCAGTGTTGCTTGTAACCTGCTACCATGAAGGGAGCATTCCATGTCAAAGTGGAGATTTCTCTTCGGGGAGAGGCCTTGTACTACGCGTGTTTGAGGTACTGCAGTACCCGAGTTAACCGTAGTTGAAACCTTCTCACTGGTAGGTTGGTGTACAGGCCTGCACGCCGTACAGTGCCAGTCTGTTTTGGTCAGAGGCCTCCGAATTACTTCTACTTGTTCAGTTGCTGGAGGTGGGGACCGCAATCTCCGAAATTCACCCACCATCCAGGCCAAAACAGTAGGGAGAGGCTCGCCAGGTGTTTGAACTCCATCAAGAAAACCTCTCAGAAGAAGTTCTTGGTTGTCAGCAGGCAAAGACGTGATCCTGAACAATTGTTTGAAATGCGCCCATGGGCACCAATGGGGTGCCAAGGCAGAGAACCAAGCGTTGGCCTCTTTGGCTAAATATCTGGGCAATTCAGCCTGAATCTGGACGTCAGTGTAAGGTGTCTTTGTAATCGTTGTCAGCCATTCTTCAGGCTGTACTCTACCATCTGCATGAATAAAATCACTGGTGGTAGTAGCCTAGTGGGTAACACACTCACTTATGAACCAGAAGACCCAGGTTCAAATCCCACTTACTACCATTGTGTCCCTGTGAAAGACACTTAACCCTGAGTGTCTCCAGGGGGGGACTGTCCCTTTAACAACTGATTGTAAGTCGCTCTGGATAAGTGTGTCTGGTAAATGCCGTAAATGTGAATGTAAATAAAATCGGAATAAAAATGTCAACATTGCTGAAAGGGCCCTCGCCACATTTGTCGAAACCCATGAGGCCAGGAGACGGTCATGACCAGGAAAACCGAGATAAAGACACTTTACTCTGGATTCCAGAGGTTATACTACATCTTACATGGTCAACACAAATCACAATTTTCTAGTAAAAAGATCAAAGAGAAAACGCAGGCGTCAGACAAGGTAGACTCCTGATTCTGTGAATTCATGTTGTTCATGTTCAGGCCTCGCATTGGAGGTCAGGTAGGGGTCAAAGTTCGGATCCGAGAGGGCATCAGGGTACGACACAGGCAGCTTTGCGAAGCGTCAGGTAGCCAGTGACCACATCAGAGGGCAAAAGGCGGATGTAGGAGAATTCCTCTGAAGAGGCGAAGCGCAGCTTCGTCTGAGGGTCTGTGTAGTTCGCCTATTTAAAACAACAAAAAGGATGCATATACACACATGCAGAGACACCAGTGACACCATCGTGAGCCCCTGCTCGGCCATAACACCCTCAACTCACCGGCAGCCCGGAGATATCGGAGTATTTCTTCGGCGGTTGGAGAGAGGGCGGGGCATCTATGTTGTAATCTATGGAAGAAGGATGACCGAGCAGCCTGTTAAGAGCCAGCGAAGCACAAAACGTCGCCATTCAGGCTGAACAGCGGTCGCGAGCGAGCGGGACTGAGGTCCGGACTCACAGTTGGCGTCGCTCAGTTTCCATGGCAGCACGCGCTCTGCCGCGATGATCTGCTTCAGGTTCTTCCAGCTCCGGTTCTTCTTCCCCGCTGCCGCTCCTCCGATCCCTGAGTGCTGAGAGAGGGACAGAAAGAGACCATTTTACAGCACACTTCTTACCGTAAACTGCAGTCACGCCACTGGGGCAGGTAAGGAAGCGAACCGAGCCGCCAAGGTGCCACTGAGCAAAGCACCATCCCCACACGCTGCTCATTTACAGCATTTACCAGACGCCCTTATCCAGAGCGACTTAAAATCAGTAGTTACAGGGACAGTCCCCCCCTGGAGACACTCAGGGTTAAGTGTCTTGCTCAGAGACGCGATGGTAGTAAGAGAAGTTTGAACCTGGGTCTTCTGGTTCATAGGCAAGTGTGTCACCCACTAGGCTACAACCACCCTCTATACTTGCTGTTATGGGAGGTCCCGCCCACACGAGAGGTTCGTGTCAAAACTCAAACAAAACTTCAGGCAACACTGACGAGAAAGCGGGCGGCATAATTGTTGACATGTTGGCACAAATCTGATTCCATATCCGACTCTCTGACTCTCACAATGTCCTGGAGACTGGTCGTGCCTTGTCCACGTTTTAAAAATAACAGACACAAAATATTATAATTTCTTCAATATTTATCACAAGATCGCATGATCACCCAGCCCTACTTTACATAAGTAGGGCTATTAATAAAAACAATTCATAATATTTCAAATAGTTGTCAGAGGAACATCAAGCTATGGGACGCATGCTGATGACTGCATTTAAAGAGTCTGATTGACTGACTACACCACTGGAGACCAGAAGACCCAGGTTCAAATCCCACTTACTACCATCGTGTCCCTGAGCAAGACACTTAACCCTGAGTGTCTCCAGGGGGAGACTGTCCCTTTAACAACTGATTGTAAGGACGTCAGATAATTGTAATGTGTCTTTGTAATCGTTGTCAGCCATTCTTCAGGCTGTACTCTACCATCTGCATGAATAAAATCATGGGTGGTAGTAGCCTAGTGGGTAACACAGTCACTTATGAACCAGAAGACCCAGGTTCAAATCCCACTTACTACCATTGTGTCCCTGTGCAAGACATTTAACCCTAAGTTGCTCCAGGGAGACTGTCCCTGCAATTACTGATTGCTCTGGATAAGGGCGTCTGATAAATGCTGTAAATGTCATGTTACCATGTTACCAAGTAATCAGTTCTGGTTCATTAGGACCCCAACTAGCTATAATGATTATATAATAAAATGTGACCATAAAACTACCACAAAGTTGGGATCTTTGAACGGCAGGGGCTTCTGAGCTGGTTCTGCAGAGGTAATCTCGGTGGTTCCAACGGCCTTACTCTCGACACCAGCGTCCATCGACGTTACCTGCGAGAAACAAGAACACCGTGACATATGATCAGCGGCAAAAACTTCAGACCCAGACAAAGGATGAACAACTCTCTAGCTGTTTACTATTAAACCACTGAAACAGCAGGGTTCCAGGGTTGCCAGTACGAGACATCATGCACGCACATTTTCTTACTTTAATGCGCATCAGTCAGTTTTTAAAAAAGAGAGAGTTCATCTGGCCTACTCTCCAAACCAATTATGATCAATTTTCTTTTGTTTATGACAGGAGCATTCTCCAGCTAGTGTGGAATGAACCGCCAATCTGGCAACCCTGCCCTGTTCCATTCGGCGTTTCCTTCGTTCATTATACCGAGAGCATAAATCATTGAACAAGCTAAAGTAATGATGGGAATTAATTTGGAATTTATCTACCTGCGCCGCCACGCCGCTAACAGGCGACGGCTTCTTCTTCTTGCTGCCGACAAGCGCTATGGCGGCACTCACCGCCGGACTGGCGGGCCGCTTCTTCCCGCGGCCCGGAGTGGCGGCGGCCGCTTTATTACTGACCGACACCGCATCCCCCGGCCCCGCTGGAGAAGCCATCGACTGCGGCTCTTCGACGCGACTGCGTTGTCAACAGATCGGCGGTTGAATACTACGTCATCATCATGCGGCGCGCCAGGTAGGTCTGTAGCTACTGCCCCCTGTCGGAGGGGGCTAGAGCAGCAGCCACGGAACAAATGCAGAAATGGCTCCAGAAGTACCAGCAACTTATTTATTTAATTTATTTCAGGATTTCTTGAAGCATATGATCAAGAATGTGTTGAGAATTGACAAAGCGCCTTTAACAATATAATTTACCATGTATAAAGAAGATAAGATCTTCCAATCCTAAAGAAACCCACTGCTGATCCTACAGACATTAACAATTACAGACCAGTTTCCCTCCTCTCATTTCTATCCAAAATCCTTGAGCGCTGTGTCTACAACCAGCTATCACTCCATTTATCACAGAACAACCTCCTGGATCCTAACCAGTCTGGCTTCAGAACAGCTCATTCCACCGAGACTGCCATTTTGGCGGTTACCAAGCAGCTACATGCAGCCAGATCGGCATAACTGTCATCGGTTCTTATTCTCCTTGACCTATCTGCTGCATTTGACACCGTTAACCACAAGACTCTCTGGCAATCCTGAAGAGGCTTGGAATTCGGGGCTCAGCATGGCAGTGGTTTGCTTCCTACCTTGATGAGCGATCTTACCAAGTGACTTGGAAAGGATCCACCTCTACCTCACGTAGACTCTCCACTGGTGTCCCTCAAGGCTCGGTGCTAGGTCCTCTCCTTTTCTCCCTCTACACGAGATCACTTGGTGGGGTCATTTGCTCACATGGATTATCCTACCACTGCTATGCTGACGACACACAACTCCTCTTCTCCTTTCCTCCCTCTGATCTTCATGCTGCTTCCAAAATCTCTGCATGTCTAACAGACATCTCGTCTTGGATGGCAGCCCATCACCTCCAACTCAATCCCACCAAAACTGAACAAATATTCATTCCAGCAGATTCTTCACCACATCAGGATCTTGCTATTTACCTAGACAACTCGCAGCTCTCTCCTTCTGCAACAGCCCGCAACCTTGGCATAACAATAGACAACCAACTCTCCTTCTCAACTCACATCAGCAATCTTTCCCGCTCATGTAGATTCCTTCTCTACAATATCAGACGAATCCGCCCTTACCTGTCAACCCAGGCCACCCAACTACTGGTTCAGTCCTTAGTAATCTCACAACTGGACTACTGTAACTCCCTTCTAGCTGGTCTACCACTATGTACCATCAGACCTCTTCAACTCATACAAATGCAGCAGCACGACTGATCTTCAACCTCCCCAAATTCTCCCACACCACCCCTCTGCTACGTTCCCTCCACCGGCTCCCAGTAGCTGCACGCATCAGGTTCAAAATACTGATGCTGGCCTACAAAGCCAAACATGGAGTAGCACCATCCTACCTCACAGCCCTTATTACACCCCGCACTGCACCTCGTATACTCCGAGCCTCCAGTACTGCTCACCTGGTCCCTCCATCTCTGAAGGTAAAAGGAAAACATTCATCTAGACTCTTCTCCGTCTTGGCCCCTCGGTGGTGGAATGAACTTCCCCTCGAGGTCAGAACAGCTCAGTCACTGAGCACCTTCAAACGACAGCTCAAGACCTTCCTCTTTAAAGAATATTTAGATTAAATTGTAATTTTCTTGTTGTCGAACTTTGTGTACAGAATCTACAACAGAGTGAATTAAATAGATGTATTCATAGTTGGGGTCCTAGTGAACCGGAATTGATCTCTTCATCGATGGTAACTTGAAAGCACGTTGTAAGTCGCTCTGGATAAGGGCGTCTGCCAAATGCCATAAATGTAAATGTAAGATGATGTTTTATTAAAGTAATATCCTCTAAATGCAATTATGTATTCAAGTGCACGCTGTGTAGTATTCTAGCACTTCTGAAAAATTCACAGAGAATAAAAGTAAAGTGAAACACTGCAGCACAGCACACGGTGACACGTGTCCTTTGTATTTAACCATCTCCCTTGGTGAGCAGGGGACACCATGACAGGGAGCAGTGTGGCACCTCAGTGGCACCTTGGTGGCTCGGGATTCAAACCGGCAACCTTCTCATTACGGGGCCGCTTCTGCCCACCATTGCCCCAAATAGATGGATGGAATGGATGACAAAGCCAGATAAGACCAAGGCTACTGTGTGGGTAGTTAATGTGGTTTAAATACCCCAGACTACAATTTACAGTCCTGTTTGCTGGTATGTGTGGTTTATGAAGAATTGGGCCGAGGATCATGGCACCACAACCCAGTAATCACACACAACGCCTTTAAATGATGTCTCACCCTCCAGTCACATACACACACACACATCAAATGCTCGCCTGCCACACAGTTTCATGTAAACACACACACGTGGCACATGCATTATTCATCAGACCATAAAATTTGCACTGGTATGTCCTTTGAAACCCTGTTCCTGGCCCAGAGATGTGTGCGTGAGGACATTCTTCTACACATCTCTCGCTGAGATGCGGTTGTTGCTTCACGCAGCTCATAAATAAAGTTTCTGTGGAGACGGTGTGGACGCTGACGGCCATGAATGACTTTACAAGGAAATTAAACTGCAATAAGGCAGAATAAGGCAAAGTCAGCAAGGCTGAACCCTCACACATCATGCCAGAGGCAGACACACACACACACACACACACACACACACACGTGAGACCAGCTCGTCACCAACAGCAGTAAGGACTCTGTCCAGCAGGTGTCGCCACAGTGTAGGAGAGGTGAGGAACGTTTACAGCGTTTATTAGACGCCCTTATCCAGAGCGACTTACAGTCAGTAGTTACAGGGACAGTCCCCCCCTGGAGACACTCAGGGTTAAGTGTCCTGCTCAGGGACACAATGGTAGTAAGTGGGATTTGAACCTGGGACAACTTCATTTATTTCTTTACTTACTGTTAACCATCCTAGTGAACAGTGAGGTGCCCGCTATAGGCCAGCTTGGGACACGGGAGAAGGGTGTTTGATGTAGGGGGGTGAGCATTTGTCTGCTGTGTTTATTTTATTAATGTATAAGTGTTCTTTGTATGATTTGTGTCATGTCCTTCGTCTTATGAAATGGTAACTTGTGAATATGTACGGGGATGTGTTGAAATATAGAGATCTAGAGTTGGCCTGAATATGACTGCCATCTTGAGCTCAGCCAATTAGGCTATAATTGGGAGGTGTATTTTGTGAGGAGACAGTAGGGGGACAGTAGGCCTGAAGGCATCAAAACTATGAATGAACACATGTGGAGTTCTGTACTTAACAAAAAGTGGAGACCTGACCTCCACAGTCACCGGACCTGAACCCAATCCAGATGGTTTGGGGTGAGCTGGACCAACAAGTGCTAAACACCTCTGGGAACTCCTTCAAGACTGTTGGAGAAGCATTTCAGGTGACGACCTCTTGAAGCTCATCGAGAGAATGCCAAGAGTGTTCAAAGCAGGAATCAGAGCAAAGAAACTAGAATATAAAACATGTTTTCAGTTATTTCACCCTTTACAGAACTCCACATGTGTTCATTCATAGTTTTGATGCCTTCAGTGAGAATCTACCAACGTAAATGGTCATGAAAATACATTGAATGAGAAGGTGTGTCCAAACTTTTTGAACTTTTGAGAACTTACGCACTGTAAATAAACCTGCACCTTTTTTCCTTCACTACACCTGGTGTGTTTGGCCTTTTTGTTTGGTGGAAGCGCCCGGTGTAGACAGGACGTGGACGTTCCTGCCTCACAACGTGTTAGATCGTACGTAGTGAATCGAAATAAAGTTTCTCCCGAACCTGGAAACTGGGGACGTGGGCAGTGCAAGAATAACATTCTACAAAAACATGTAGACAGCAATGAGGCAGACAGAGATGAACTGGTGAAATGAATAATAGATGTGCAAAGTAAAAATAGTGTAAGGTGGAACGGTACATTCATACATGATATTACAGACAGATAATATTACTCAATGTAACAGAAGGTAGTGGGACTGTGTCAGTTTAGAGTGGAAAGTTCCTGAGTGTTCAGGTGTCTGGTAAACAGGGAGGGTTGCGTCAGGATGGGCATCTTTTGCCAAATGATTTATGTCGATCTGCTGCGGCGACCCCGAACTGGAGCAGCCGGTGACGGGTGTAAACGTGATGGAGAACTAACAGCACCCAACTAGAATTGAGGAGAAATCCTATTTTTGTGCTGAATGGCTTCTTTACAGACTTTAGTCCTCTAGAGCGTGTCTCAAACGTCCAATTCCTTCTCCTGTTGTTTTACTTGGCCGTAAAAAAAAAATACAAGGGAATTGATTTGAATTGAACTGATAAATTGTTATTCCCCTGAGTTGCTGCTCTCAATATCACAGTGTGGGTGGAAAGCCAACGACCGGTGCCAAGGGGCAAATTGACCGGAGCCTGCACATTGACTGTCTGGTGTGTGTTATTTCGCTCAGAGTCATGGACCCTGGATTTGTGTAAAAGAGGGAACCTCATCTGCGCTGTCACAGCTGAAGTCTCCTCATTTACGTTTTCATTTGCATCTTATTTCACTGCAACTGGACTATGGTCCTCCTAAAACGTTCCCATCCATCTACGCTGCACATACAGGAATAACTGGCCCCGATAACTCCTTTTTTTATGAAACATCCCTGGACATAAGTTTTACTTTGGACCAGGAGGACCCCTTGTTCGGTGCTCGTATTTTTACAAGCCCAGTGGAGGTGGTGGCCTGTACAGAGCAAAGTCATTAAAATGTTCTTCACAGAAAACGAGTCGGGTTTTAATTAGAAGAATTGGCATCTTTATTAACTCTGAAACGGGTCGCACTGAACCAGACCCATGAGACAGACCTTCAACAATGATCCATTTTGAATTCAATAATAAAGTTCATTTCTACATTTCTATTTTAACTTTGTAAATAACAAGAATCAAGCAAACACAGAGAAGGGAATGAAAAATGATCCCAGATAGCAGAATTTCTTTCTGTTGAGCCTCATAGTTTTTCCAGGCGTATATGTGTGATCATGTCAGTCTAATTCAAAATTGGTCTCATGTGAAGGTAACAAATCCATCTGCACACAGATCCCCTGATTTAGGACTTTTCAGGACAATGCTCAGGTTTTTAGGGTGACTGGCTCCTCTACTTTAGAAAACAGCAAGTCTGCCAGAGAAATAGAATCTGATTCCATGTGCATGTGTTCAAATCCCACTTACTACCATTGTGTCCCTGAGCAAGACACTTAACCCTGTAACTACTGATTGTAAGTCGCTCTGGATAAGGGCGTCTGGTAAATGCTGTAAATGTAAATCACGGGGTGTTTTTCATAGCACACCTGGACCAAACTCATTTCATACTGTCCATTTTGTGTATGTCTGTGAAGGTGCGATCAGGACGTTTCTAGAGTGAACAGATGAAGTTTTGGTGAAATTTAGTTGAAGAAGATAAGAATTGTAAATGGGCTTCGTGGTGCAGCAGGTGAGCATCATCATCATCACCATCGTCATCGTCATCTCTGGCCCACGGTCCGGATATGGTGGGACGTGCACGTGGTGCTTCCTTGGACCACCGTCGCGCCTTTTTAATTCTTCACTTCCGGGTTGCAGCTGCAGTGGGCGGGGCTTCCCTTCCTCTGCCTTCTGCGTCACCGACGTCAGCGCGTTCCGCTCGCGGACAGGACCCGGGACTAGGAGACGCCGGACCAGGACCCGGACCCGGACCCGGACCCGAGCCTCTCTGCGCCTCACGGGGATGAAGAAGTGAAGGCGCGGCGGCGCGGGGAGCCGCGTTGGGACGTAGCGGCTCGGTTGGCGGCGGAGCCCGACGGCTGCGTCACCGAAAACTACCGAAAGAGTGGCCGCCCGGAGCCGCCGCTCCCGGGTTTCTTTATGCGTCGACATCTTTAAAATCCGGTTCGTGTCCCGGGCCCGCGGACAGCATCGATGCGGAGGAAAACATCTCGCCTTTCCCCGGGGGCAGGTAGGACCTCGCCGGCCTCCAGCCGCGCCGGTACGTGACGTGGGAGGTCGGTCGTTCTTCCCCCTGTCCGTGTAAAATAAGTTCGGGACGGAGGTTTCCGGTGTCCAGTTACTGCATCACGCAGCGAGTTGTTGACTGGAGACCAGGAGTGTGTGTGTGTGTGTGTGTGTGTGTGTGTGTGTTGAATGATGATGATGATGATGGTGTAACGGGGACGGGGCAGATGGAGGAAACTGATCTGAGCAGCACCTCACACACGTCCTGGTTAGAAATGAGGACACACACACACACACACACACACACAGTCGGGCGAGGAAGCGGCCCCGGTTCGAACACCGATCCGTCCCCACACGCTGCTCCAAGGACCCTTCATCGTCCCTGGACACCGCTGACCAAGGCAGAGGACCCGTTTGACTGTGTCACCGGGTGCTGTGCGTGTTTGGGAGAGTAATTCACATTCCTTCAGCTGTGTGGAAGTGAGGAACGGCGAAGTCACCTCTGTTCTGCACGTGTGTGTCTTTCAACACTGCTGCAGGTGTAGTTTAAGTATTATGTGGTCATGTGACAGACACACACGTTAAACAAATGTAGGTGACCGAAGGAAGCTTTTGGTCTGTGTCTTTGTGAGGAAGTTAACCATTCTCTCCATTAAGATTCCTGATATTTCCTCCCTGTGTGTGAGTGTGTATGTTATTGTGTAGGATCACTGGGCTCTCTCTCTGTCACACACACACACACACACACTCTACCATGCACCTGGCATCATTGTAAGAAAAATGCGAGTGTGTGTGTGTTTTACCTGTATTCAGGCAGGTAGTGAATGTATAGGTGTGTTTCTGTGTGTGTGTGCGAGAGTGTATAGGTGATCTGTCTGTCTGTCTGTCTG
>NC_041711.1:2090475-2187975 GCF_900700375.1 Denticeps clupeoides
GTGAAATGCACCTTTTTAAGACGAGAATGCTTTTCCGCGTCCACACAGGAGCGTTATCTGACATGTGGTCCACACGGATGCCGTGTTAACCCACCTCCACACCTCTAGGTGGCGCTGTAGCTCTCCTCCGCGGCATCCTTTCGTTAGAAATGTGCACCGTACACAAGATTTCTTGTAGCTGCCGCAGCACATTATCTGACGTTGTTGTACGTAGGACGCGTTTGGGGTTGGAGGTTGGGCGGATACGTCAGCGTTTTCACACAAAAAAAAGACAGACCGACACACGGAAAAGAGAAATTCGCTCTGGAATTTCCCGTTCCCGCTTTCACAGGGCCTACGCCGAGCTGCACTATGTGGTGGGCGGAGCTATCAGCCTGCACTTGTGTGATTGACTTTAGTTGAGTTATACGGCGCACTGGGACTGGGCAGAGGAGGCGAGGGGGTGGAGCCACAACAGTGACTGAACGTTAATTTGGGGGGTCAGTACACACCTCACTTTTTGTAAATATTTCATTACATCTTTCCTCGGGACAACGTTGAAGATTTGACTAATACAATGTGAAGTAGTCAGTGTACAAAAAAAAAAACAAAAAAGTGAAGTGATTGTCATTGTGAAACGCTGCAGCACAGCACACAGTGACACGGTGAAACGTGTCCTCTGTATTTAACCAGTGGGCACCATGACAGGCGCCATGGGAGCAGTGTGTGGGGACTGTACCGAGATCAAGGGGACCTCAGTGGCACTGCTAGGCCACCATTGCCCCCATTATGGTGTAAATTTACTGTCCCCTCAAAATAATTAAGCACACTCTCTCATACTGGTCACTGGACGTTCAACCTGGCTCTTCATGGTAAAGATTCATATGCAGAGGTCATCTTCTGAAAGTAGATGTATGGGTGCTGCCTGTCATCCCAAAAGGAAAGTGGTAGTATTCAAAGTATTCCAACACGATAACGTCCCCAAACATGCCTCCAAGATGACCAAGAAATGAAGGTGCTGGACTGGCTGGAGACACGCTGGACTGTGGAAAGTGGAGGAGCACAAGTTCTCTAACATCCACCACGTCTTCATGGAGAACTGGAGGAGGATTTCAGTGTTCTAGAGAACTTCAGGTCCAAGAGAGTTGAGCCAAATAACGGTGGCCACACCAAACATTGACACCTGGGAACAATTTGGACATTTTCACTTAAGGGTGGACACTGACTACATTGTAAAGTGTCATACTGTGAGGTCCACAGATGTTTGGACAGACAATGATTCTGTACATTACTACATTTCTGCATTAATTTTTATGCAGCCATCTCTTTATGGTAGACTTGGAGATCCGTACGCCTACTTCCTGCCAAGTGTTGTCCACTTGGTTGGAGGTTTTGATGGGGGGCATATGGTTCCGCGATCCTCCCACTGTTGTCTGTCGTGGACATCCATGTCTTTTTTTTCACCCACCGTTCCTTTGTTGCTCAGGATGTACCAAACTGTAGATTTCACCACTCCTAAATATCACAGCAATTTCTCAGATGTAGTTAGTTGTCCAGTCACTTTTTATGGAGGGCGGCACATGTTAAGGAGCAGGAACCCCTGAATCAGTCATCCATTTACCAGACGCCCTTATCCAGAGCGCCTTACAGTCAGTATTTATAGACTGTATTCATAGGCGAGTGTGGTACCCCACCACCACCCTCATCTCTACACATTATGTTCATGTCGGAATATGATCGAATATGAACGGTGTCCAAATAAATATGGACTTAACTGTATCTTCAGTGTTGTCCCAAGGAAAGATGTAATAAAATGTGAGGGCTGTTGTCGCTTTTGTCAGTTACTTTACTGTTCTAAAAATAAGAATTGGGGAAAAAAACACTGTGACTCTGTCCTCTTTTTAAAGTAAAAATAACTTTACGCCCTCTTTATCTAATATTGGTGAATTTAAAATCTACACTACCAGTCAAACGTTTGGACACCCCGGCTATGGAGACGGCAGGAATCCAACGCAAGAAACGTATTGTGTGTTACTATCTAGTCCTGTATCTTCAGTTTTGTTCTGTAAAATAAAAAATGCAAGACTTTAATGATTATGTGCGGCCATAATTTGGCCTGGTAGTGCATTGTATTAAAAATGAGTGCATTGTTATTTGATTTGAGAATTATAAGAGTTTTTTTCTGATTCCTTTACTTTTTAATATGCTTCACTTATTAAGTAGTTTTTTTTTAAAGTTATTTCGCACATAACTTTTATGAATAAAACCTACAGTGTGTTTGATGGTAACAATATTAACCATCTTAACTAATGTATGTATTAAAAGCGTTTTTTCTTCTTCTTACGTAAGACTGTTCGTGGTATTTGAATAACATGGACCATAAGTGCAGGTTTACATGTTCTTGACTTACACACACACACACACACACACACACACACACTCTCTCTCTCTCAAATTCTTACCGTGGGTCCAGTGTGGTTTCCATTTAAAGGGATGGCAAGGATGACGAGAAACAGGCTGTCACTGCGGTGACGACCCTATGGGTGACCTACGTGAAACCGAAACCCCAGATTTCCCAAGATGCACTGCTGCCCCTGGGAGAATTGCTAATTTCAACACACACACACACACACACAGTAAAATTTCCTGGTGCCCTTTTTCCTGGAAGCCACTTCCCGGCGACGGGGAGTTTAAAGTGTGTTGGTGGTGGCCGGAGTCACAGCTCAACCCGTGACTGGAATATATGTCACAAGTGAAGTTCTATCATTGGTGGCAGCTTCATCAGACGTTGTAAAGGCGATCCGTTTAATAGCCAGCGTTGCTACGCGGCGTGGACAAGCCGGTGACATCATGTGACGTCAGCCGGTCTGTGTAAACAGTGTGTCTATTCACCGCTGTCACCACACCTGCATCACACCTACAGGATTTGTGTGTGTGTGTTAGGTGGTGAAGATGAATTGAAGCTGATTTCACATGCATTTTTAATGCTCATTCAGGTAACGTGAGGTGTCAGGTCAGGGGTCAGAAGTCGGGGTGGTGCATTGTGGGTAAATGGATGAATTGCCGAGTCGCGCCCCACTGCTCTGTAGGACGTGGAGCAGATCTGTAGACCAGGGGGAGTCAGAGTCTCTTATTTCAGCTCGGTTCTGCCTCATGGGCTGTGAACAGACTGCCAATGAGGAGGTTTTCACACACACACACACACACACACACACAAACGGTGATAACATGGGTTTCTCTTGAGGGTCCAATTCATCTCAACACACACACACACACACACACACACACACACAGAGTCGTTCCAAATACAGATGAAAAACAGACGCGCTCTGGAGGGCAGGGGGAGGGGACAAGAAAATGGACGAAGTTTCGGAGAAAGTGTTGGAGCGAGGACAACTGAGAGAGAGAGAGAGAGACAGTGAGAGAGACTTCATGATTGTGTGTGTGAGGCAGGAAAGACTTGTTGGATTCATGTGGGATTTATGGAAGTCCAGCGGATCAGCCTGGAACATCTCAACCAGTTTCACCCCAATCCCCACTTCCCTCCTTCCCTCTGTCTCTCGTTCCCCTCCGACCCGGAGGATTAGGTGGGATTTAAAGCCCCGGAGAGTGGAGCCATTCCGAGCCTCATTGTCCCTGTGTGTGTGTTTGTGATCTGAATGTTATTTTTGCTGGTTTGTCAGTCAGGCTTTAGGCTGTAATTCATTTCAGATCTGTGTGTGTGTGTGTGTGTGTGTGTGTGTAAGCCATCAGAGCTCAGAATTAGCAGCCTGGCTACACGCACAACTTCCTGTAGTAAAGGTTGTGTTTCCTGTTTGTCTGATAGACCAGGAATTCTGTTATCTGTACAGAGGCAGTGCTGCTCTCCTGACTGTTTATCTCCAGCTCAAGGAATGTCTATATCTTGTTCACCGGCGTGATGTGTGTGTGTGTGTGTGTGTGTGTGTGTGTGAAACCTCACAATTCCGTCTTTCTCTCGGATTCAGCCTCTTTCTGGGGTCTATCAGAGTGTTGCAGCTGTGTGCACAGAACCACATAGAGCATCCATTGTGTGTGTGTGTGTGTGTCTGCTCATGGCGGCTAAGAGAATTAATTTGCATATTGCTGTATAAAAGTATGACTGTGAGAGTGTGTGTGTGTGTGTGTTCAGAAGAGTGAGTTAAGCTGTTTAAAATCCCTCAGTTTGAGTCTTATGTGGTTTAATCTGCTGAATCTGGGTCATCACTGCTGTGTGTGTGTGTGTGTGTGTGTGTGTGTGTGTGTGTGTAAAAGATGGCTTGAATTTGCAGTTTATTGTGAGGTACAATCAAAATGAATAAAAATTATGGATTTTTTTTGGGACTGACCGAATGCTTTTGTGTCTGTGTGTGTGTGTGTGTGTGTGTGTGTGTGTGTGTGTGTGTGTGTGTGGTTTGCTCAGAGCTGTTAAATGAAATATTGATGCAGTGTTTTATTTTAATTGAAATCAGATGAGCTTTAAAACTGTGTGTGTGTGCGCGTGTCAGCTCAGTATTTATAGTTTATTTCATTTTGAACGTTTCTGGTTTCCTCTGTGTATAAGATTAAAAACGTACATGCTAAACTCAGTGCGGTATAAAAGTGTGTGTGTGTGTTTAAATAAGATGAGCTTTATCTCTGTGTGGAAGCTGCTTCCATGGTGAGGAGGTTCTTGGGGGTCTGCGCTGCTTTTTTTTGGTGCCCATATGTTGGAAAGCGTTTGTTGATCTAATAGACGCGAGGGCAGAGGTCATGACCCCGTCACCGGCTCACCAGTTCTTTTCAGAAGACCTGCCGTGTTTCCTGAGATGATCCCGCTTTATTACGTAACCATGAGGACCCGACTGATGTTGTTCACCTCACCGAGTTACACGCTGGAAATAGTTCCTCGGCCCGGTGGGGCAGCGCTGAAGCGCCATTTTCCCCCCCGACGTAGGAACTCGTATTGTTCTGGGTTTCAATGCTGCTGAGTAAACAGCTCGTGCACCTGTTTCCTCCACCCTGCTGTCGGGATTCCACCTCCACGGCCATCAATCTTTCAGGCCGCCGCTCGCTGCCTCCAGGCCCCAACCCCCCACATATAAAATGTGCGTTTTGTCTGAAGTGATAAATGTACTATAATATAAAATCACCATGGCAACATCCACTAACATCCATAAATGTACTTCCATCATGTCCCTCTCCTTTCACGCAAAAACCAAATAGAGGAACCAAATCCAAGAGGAAAACGACGTTACGAACTCGCCGACTGATTCAGACCAAAGCAAACGAACGAAGGTGTGAGAGCGCCCTAAAATTCCAGTCTGAACGGTAATGGGGTTCCTCGTCCAGTCAGAGCTGTGGAATGGCTTCATTCCACATCCGCACCGCAGGGCCTGAACTCTCTGATCCAGCTGTTCCTCAGCAAGGTCAGTGTATCGCTTCAAGTTGTGTGTGTGTGTTGAATGCAGGCAGGAAGCTTCGTTATTATCCACTGTCTATTCATTTCGACACCTGTATCACACCGACACGTGTGTGATTTGTGGGTGACAGTCGAGCAGGAAGAACAGGAAGTGGTTGGGTCTGACAGACGCACCCTCTGCAGCACTTTAGCTTTACCCACATTAGGCTTTTTTTGTGTGTGACTGAGAGATTTATGTGACGAATTGTGTTAATGCGGCCAATGATGTAATACAGAAAAGGGCATGCATTATGGGTAACTGGTCAGTGTGGTTAATACACACAAAAACGGTGACGTTGGCTGGTGTGTGTCCATTAGACAGCCATGTTTGCACACACATCCCACACAGTGTTAGCCAGGCCCGCTGTTAAAGTGGGAGTGACTGCGGGGTGGAGGACGGAAAGCATTTCGATTCACAAATCTGGAATTTGCTGCGGTTTTTCTGTGTGTGTGTGTGTGTGTGTGTGTGTGTGTGTGTGTGTGTGTGTGGTTAAGGAACAGCCAATGTAATAAATGACCTAAAACATTTATATTCAGTACACACATACTCACACACCACACCCTGAGAGGGTTATTAGCAGACCACAGACACACACACACACACACACACACACACACAGCTGTTGTAGAGCTGAACTAACCACTAAACATTATACATAACATGACATTACACATAGTGAGTGTGAGTGTGTGTGTGTGTGTGTGTGTGTGTGTGTGTGTGTGTGTACGTACGCTCGCTTGTTGAGTGACATTGCCTCGCTGGCTCGGCTCTGGCAGAAACAGGAAGTGTGTGTGGCTCTGCAAGGTCTCGCTCCTTTTCCTCTCCATGCAGGTTTACCAGCAGGATTGTGTGTGTGTGTGTGTGTGTGTGTCACATGTGTGTGACTGTTTGTCCCAGTGGAGTGCTTGGAGATGACACAGGATGGGGGGGGGGTGTGTTTTATGGCGGTGTAGTTATGGAAACGGTCTCATTTAATGGTTCTTGTCTCCATGGTCTGAGGTCACTGCTCTCTAAAATATGTTGAGTTGTGTTTGTGTGCGTGTGTTATAATATTAAAATGTGAGTTTTTCTTTTTTCTTTTTGCCCTCTTCTTTCCAATAACGCACTCGAGCCCTCTGTTATGTCGCTTATTCATTTACGCAGATAACATTCTGTAGATCTGATTTATAATACAAAAATGCCCACGGCCAGCATTGTGGCCATGCGGCACCAAAGTTTTGAGTTCACATGTTCTCGTCCTCCAGGTCCTCCTGATCTCCTCCTGCTGTCCAAAGGCATGTATGCTAGGTGACATGACTACTCGGAATGGTTCGGGACGGGTGTGCCGAGGGTGTCAGGCTGAAAGCAGAGTGTACCCCACCACTACAACAGCCAACATAGGCCATTTTATCTTATCAGAAGAGATAGTGTTGGAGATAGTGTGCTCTCTTTGACACAGTTGAGAGGTTTTACGAATTCCCAGTTACCTCACAGTTTCGAAATGCCACCAATTTGCTTCTTTTTTTAAATCACAAAATAGAACGTCAGACGTAAACCCGGACCTTCACATCCAAGTAACTTGAAGTCAGTTCAGAGAAATAATTCAGAGCTCAGTCTGTTAGATGTTAACAGATGTTAACGCTCTACCTACTAAGTGGTTTTCGTAGCTTCGTGTTGGACCTTTTGCCCTTGGTGAATAGCTCTCTGAGCACAGGCATTTTCCCCTCTCTTCTCTTAGACTCTTCTTAAAGGTTATAAACCCATCTCTAACCTTCCCTTTATCAGTAAAAAAGCAGTTTCTGATCAAATCAGTAATTACCTCGACCCAAAAAAAATTATTATTCTCCCCCCAATCGTTTTCAAAAACTTTACTTATTGTGTATCAGTCACTCAATGGTTTCTCTGACATGACACCATTTTTCAGTGGTTCGACCATCTCTGATATGCTTGAATAATATATTCCTGGTAGGCCTGTTGGTGGTAAGAAGATCTGGTGAAACAGCTTACTTCCAGCTTGCTGCTGGAACAAGCTGCACATTACTATCAGAAATGCACCAACGGTAGCCAGCTTTAAAAAGCTGCTAAAAACGGCAATATTCTCCACTGCCTTCTTTTTCATATTTGGTGTCTCACTGTATTTTAAATTATTAGTCCCCTCCATTGAGGGCACTGAATGGCACCTAATTTCCACCTCCAATTTTATTCATTTTCCATTTCATGTGCAATAAAGTTTCATGCAGATTGACTGTTTACCTACCTTATTTCTTACATTTTAATTTTATATCTTTTGTATTATATTAGAGTGTGTGTGTGTATGGATTTATATACATAGATACCGCTAACTTTTTCTCTCTTTTTTTAATACTTATTATTATATTTCTCCTCTCTTGCTCAGGGACTGCATCTAAAGATATTCTGATTCTGCTAAATCGTTGCGATCCATGAACAGTTGGAGTACGGAAATATAAGGATTGGTTTTGTGGTTCTTTTTTACAATACCACATTTTACCATTAAAATAGTTTTTGTCAATGTGCAAGAACATTTGAAAAGTAAAACTAAAAACAGTGGAGATGAGCAGTTTTGTCCACTTTTAGTTACTCCGCTGTGTAGTGATCGAGTAGGCTTGTTGCTTTAATAAAATGCACAGATTTGCTATTCAATTGTGTGCGTGTCGTTTCAGTGGATTCACTCGGCAACCCAGTTGCTCAGCTGAAGACTCCTTTAATCACACCAATAGGCAGGAGATGAACAACAACTCGCTAAGGACACGCCCGTCGAGGCTTGTTTATGCTGTTGATGGTTTTTCTGGGTTTTTATCTATTCCTGTGAGCCTCTTTTCGTTAGTCGTTTTACTGATTTCGGGGAAATTACGGTTAACAATGTCCGCTGGAGTTCCCGCGGTGAAGGGCCAGTCAACTCTTCGTCCCTGTCCTCAGGGTTGTGGCTTCTCGACCCGCTCGATCTAGACTTTGAAAGCTTGAGTCTTCTGATTGAGCACCTGCTAAGGAGGCCGAGTGACCTTCCGTTTCTGTTAAATTTACTCCATTTTTCAGACGCTCTTATCTAGAGCAGCTTACAATCAGTAGTTACAGGGATGTTCCACCATGGAGACACTCAGGGTTTTAAGTGTCCTGCTCAGGGACACAGTGGTAGTAAGTGGGATTTGTGTTACCCACTAGGCTACTACCTCGCTTTTACCTTCTCCCCTCCTGATGGTTTGCGAAATTTTTGGCTGCCCCCGGCTCTGACGTCTGCTCGACATCGCTTGCCTTTGTTCCCGGACTTTGTCAAAGAGCTCAACTCATTTTGGTCCAAACCTTTGTTTGCACACACTGCAGCAGGTCTCGCTTCGACTGGGCATTGCTGTTACAGTAGAAGAGGTCCAAAGGCATCTATGACCATGTCAGACATGCTGGACCGTAATCAGGTGACTTATCTTGACGAGACACTTCCGTTAGTGGGTTTATTCGGCCTGTCACTCAGCACCATATTGGCACAGATCAAGTTGTGGAACAAAAATAACAGAAGCGCTTTTGACATCAGGGCAAGATGGAAGCCTTAATCCTGCTAGAGGGTACCTGTTGGAACCGGGAGACCCCACTGCCTCTCCATTGTGTATTGTGGCACTCAGTAAGTGCCACTCTGTTTGTCTGTTATGGGTCCCTAGCACCCACATGGTGGCAAACCTAACCAGTGGGCCCAGCAAAAGAAGAATCATTTTCAAACAGTCTTGTT
This sequence comes from Denticeps clupeoides, assembly GCF_900700375.1. NCBI lineage: Eukaryota > Metazoa > Chordata > Actinopteri > Clupeiformes > Denticipitidae > Denticeps > Denticeps clupeoides. The sequence continues at coordinate 2,099,608 of NC_041711.1, forward strand.
CCCTGATGAGTGCTGTGCAACCCTGGATGTTCCCGTTGGAAGGAGTGGTGAATTGTTGGTGGATGGCCACCATGTCTGGGCAAGGAGGTGAAAAAGTTCATGTTTTGGCCCAGAATCATGGGGCCTGTGCTGGGTCCCTGAATGTGTGAAAATGACCTCTGAAAAGTACGTGGAAACAAAATCATCTTCATGCATGACAATCTCTTGCTAAAAGGAATACCTCTGCATCATCAGCTGCTATGGACATGAAATGAGAGAAACTCATGGTGTGACCCCCATCCTGAACAAACCCCACTTAGTATCATAGTGTCCGCTAAGTGCCAGAAATGTAAACGTTCCAAACATTGGGAGGTTTGTTCAGCAACACTCAAGTTTTACTCTAATGGTTGATTTAATTTATTGAATTTAATAGACCCGTTGTGACAGTGCATCGACTGTTTAGGAAAACCAGGGAAAAATCACGTGCGTAGTAATTCGGAATGCATTGTATATATCCTATACTTCTTGTTTTGTACGGAGTGCATGTGCATGTACCCGCTGTACCCTGAGGAAGAGGAACGAGGTACAACGTTAGGTACAACACCCGCCGTGCCGCTTCTTGACATGGTTTAAAACCAATTTTTTGGTATACTGTGTATAATTTCCAGGCGAGTTGGCATGTGTGGATAACCCCATAACGAGATCCTCCGCAGGGCTCGGCTTTACGACTGAATTACCCACGATTCTCCCCTCGGACAGTTAAATAGAAGAAGCAGCTGTGTCTCTGCTGTTGAACCTCACCCCGCCCCTAAACCCGCCCTCAGGACCACTCAGGACGGATGCAAAGTCCCCAAAGCGTTCTGGCATCAGCGGAACCCAAGGTGCGCCTCATTTCCATGGTAACCAGTCTGACCCATGCAGAGGCGTTTAATTGGTTCTTTGCTCACCAAGCAGCCGTCACCATGGTGCCTGGGAATGCGCTATTGCCCCACGGGATTTAAAAGCGAAATTTACACTCGTCCTGTGCTCTTTTATGCCAGCGCATTCACACACACGGAGTGCCTCGTACCATGAGGGGACGTTGTGCGTTCTCACCACGTACAAATCATCATTTCCCATTACAAGTCCGACAGCGGAAACATACGCTCGTTCCCCCGTCCCGCCGCCGTGTTTTACTCAAACGCCGCGGCAGCTCAGGAATGTTAATTTACACACACAGCCGTTTGTTGTTATTCAGTGGAGTGTGCAGGTGTGTGTGTGTGTGTGTCTGGCTCATGTACACCGATGAGAGTGCATGAATAAAACACACACTGTCTCTCGCTCACTCACGCACAATGTATCTGCCGAGAACTGATGTCTCGACGTCTTCATCAGGATCTGGCTCGTTGAAATTCCTTCCCTGATCTGGGTGTGTGTGTGTGTGTGTGTGTGTGTGTGTTTGTCCCACAGGAAGCATGTGCCAGTGACCTTATTCAAGGTGGCATCTGTTGTGCTCCTGCACTTGGCCGGTGCTGCCCCCTGATTGGACGGGATACGTTTTGCTCTGCCCAGGGAGCCCTGACTTGTACAGGTAAGAAACACGTAGCCCCGTTAACGCCACAATGAGAATTGTGGTCTTTCTAACCAATTTTGACATTGAAAATGTCATAATATATAATAGGATATAAGAGCGCTTCGTTTGCTCTGATCTGAATCAGTTCGCAAAATTTCTAACATCCTATCACAGCGTGGCTTCAAGTCGCACGAGAACTTTCTCTCTGCCGATTGGTCAGGTGTATCGCCGCAGGAACATCAAAAGGAAGTTCAGGAAGCAGACGACACTGAAATGTACCCACAATTCACTGGTCTCAAACCATGTGATTTAGCATCGATTCGAATGGAGACCACCCCTTTTTGTGGTTGCGGTTGTTTTGAGTGCGAAAGTTGAAGTTGAGCTCGATTCAAGGTGCCCTGAAACACCCTCATTGGGCTCCAGATGAACTTCTCGCACCACCTGACTTTACTAACAGATCTTATTTATGAAATTAACAGGGCGGGGCTTGCGTACGGCTGATACTGCATTTAAAGCAGTCAACCTTTGGACATTATTGCTCTTGACAATATAAAAAAAAAAAATCTTCCTGTGCTCCTTATCAGGCGGCGAGTCATGTGACATGCAGGAAGTAAACAAACCACAACTGTGATGAAGAACTGATTGTTCTTCAGAATGCAGACTGTCACGAGCTGCCCCGCGGGGCATTTTTCAGTCACGCATCCGCGTCCCATGTAACCGAAGGGGAACTTTTTCCCGTGGATTGCTGCGTGCAGATATTGTTTCTTTCTAACCGAGACCCAGATCGTGTCATGCTCCGTCCTGTAGTGCTCCTGTCTGTGTTCAAGCACTGCGGTGACTGGGCTGTTCCCAGCCAGAACTCAGCGCAGTTTCCAAATGACACGTTTACCAACTTCCTTTTCTTCTATGTGCTCGTGCACGTGTCTGCATCAGTCTGCAGTGTCTTCAGTGAGGAAGTGAAAGTCTTGAACAGGTTATTTTTAGACATGTTGAAGATGTTTGACCGGGTTCTCCTCCTCAGTCTCGTAGGGACCAGCATTATGTCCTCACGTTTCCAAAATCAGGACATCCAATACAATATTTACTAGATTGTCTTGATTTAGGAGTTTGTGGAATAAAAAAAAATGCATGAAGTTAATCCTGAGATCCTAAAGGTCAGCGTTTAAAATGTATCTTACGCGTACATTTCCTGAAGGAAGATGTTTCTACATGTTTCACTGTGTGGTCATGTCAGTGAAAAACCAGACAACACACATCATCTTGAACTGTAATTTTGTGTGTGTGACACAGAATGAGGAAGTTTGCGTACTGCAAGGTGGTCCTGGCCACGTCTCTGGTCTGGGTGATGCTGGACATGTTCATCCTGCTGTACTTCAGTGAATGTAACAAGTGCGACGACAAGAAGGAGCGAGGTCTACCAGGGAGAGAGGGTGAGACACACACACACACACACACACACACACACACTATTATGCACACTTTCTTTTCTTTCCCCACAGGGGATACATAAAACTGAAACCAAACAGAGCCGCAGTGGGGTGTGAAGAGCTGTGAATATTTGTTTCTTACACCTCACATCACACACACCCTGGTGTGCACACACTGCTGACACACCTCACACACCCTGCCGTGAAACTGGGACCAGTGGATTAAAACCTCTTACGTTTCATTTGGCTCACATGTCACATGAAAGTGGTAGGAGTGTAGTGGGTAGCACACTCGCCTATGAGCCAGAAGTTCCAGGTTTGAACCCCACTTACTACAATCGGGTCCTTGAATAAGACTCTTTAACTTTGAGTGTCTCCACGGGGGGACTGGGATAAATCACGGGGGGACTCGGGATAAATCAGCCAACAGAAGTATATATTTGTGTATGTCTGTGTGTAACAGAGGTGGTCCAGAGGCCACATGATGGGCCAGGGGAGATGGGCCGCCCGGTCGTGATCCCTAAAGATCAGCAGGAGAAGATGAAGGAGATGTTCAAAATCAACCAGTTCAACCTGATGGCCAGCGAGCTGATCGCCCTCAACCGCACACTGCCCGACGTCCGACTGGAGGGGTGAGCGTGCGTGTGTGTCTGAGACATTTGCTGGTCCATGAAATGAATGTTTGTGTCTTTAGCTGAAGTTAATGATGTTTGATGGCTTTCTGTTTGTTTGAAAAGAGTGGAAAAGTTCAATTAAAAGATAAGGTTATGTCAATTCCACACACTTGCTTTAGGGACATACACACACAAAGGATGGTGTCTGGGCATACCGATGTCCTTGAGAAACAGAAGTGAAATGGGTCAGCTGTGTGTGTGTGTGTGTGTGTGTGTTTTGGGGTTGTCATACGGGAATTCCATGGGATGTGCTGCTGGGAAGTGTGTGCGTATACAACACACATTTGCACAAACACGCAAACATTTGGCTTTCCTCCTGACCTTTTCTCCGATGAAGACAGAGGAGGCGGAGCTACAGCAGTGATTTGAAGTTTGTTTTTTTTTTGTTTGCTTATTTTTAGCTTATTTTTTTGACATGTCCGTAAACCTGCTGCGCCGCTTGCCTTTGAATGACAGAAAAATCCAGTTCCTGTTCCTGGAAAACAGGCAGCTGTGTTGTGGTTGAAGGGGCAGTGATTGAGCCGAGAGGAGGAGCTTAAGCCTCTCAGGTTCACCCATCTGAGAAAGAAGGGGTTTTGATTATGCAGCAATGAAGGCGTGTGTGTGTGTTGTTGATGATGATGATGATGATGTTGACAGGCCCTGCTCCACCATCTTCAACAAAATGCAGCAGCACAACTAATCTTCAACCTTCCCAAATTCTCCCACATCGCCCCTCTGCTACGTTCCCTCCACTGGCTCCCAGTAGCTGCACGCATCAGGTTCAAAATACTGATGCTGGCCTACAAAGCCAAACATGCACAGCCCTTATTACACCTCGCACTGCACCTCCTATACTCCGAGCCTCCAGTACTGCTCACCTGGTCCCTCCATCTCTGAAGGTAAAAGGAAGACACTCATCTAGACTCTTCTCCGTCTTGGCCCCTCGGTGGTGGAATGAACTTCCCCTCGAGGTCAGAACAGCTCAGTCACTGAGCACCTTCAAACGACAGCTCAAGACCTTCCTCTTTAAAGAATATTTAGATTAAATTGTAATTTTCTTGTTGTCGAATCTACAACAGAGTGAATAAAAAGATTGTATTCATAGTTGGGGTCCTAGTGAACCGGAATTGATCTCTTCATCGATGGTAACTTGAAAGCACGTTGTAAGTCGCTCTGGATAAGGGCGTCTGCCAAATGCCGTAAATGTAAATCTTCATTTAATGACAGGTTTCAGCTCTGTGTTTGTGTGTGTGTGTGTGTGTGTGTGTGTGTGTGTGTGTGTGTGTGTGTGTTGATGATGATGATGCTGACAGGCCCTGCTCCACCATCTTCATTTAATGACAGGTTTCAGCTCTGTGTGTGTGTGTGTGTGTGTGTGTTTGCAGGTGTAAGAATAAGCTGTATCCTGATGATCTTCCTCGTACGAGTGTGGTCATTGTGTTCCATAACGAGGCGTGGACCACGCTCTTGCGCACCGTACATTCGGTTATCAACCGGTCGCCACGGAAACTGCTGGAGGAGGTGGTGCTGGTGGATGATGCCAGTGAGCGAGGTAAGAACTGTGTGTGGGTGTGTATATTTGTGTGTGTGCATTCGTGTTTTTAACCCCGCTCCGTGTCTCCAGACTTCCTGAAGCGGCCGCTGGAGCAGTACGTGCGGAAGTTGGAGGTTCCGGTGCGGATCGTGCGCATGGAGCAGCGCTCCGGTCTGATTCGTGCTCGGCTGCGGGGGGCGGCACTCTCCACCGGTCAGGTGATCACCTTTCTGGATGCCCACTGTGAGTGCACCACCGGCTGGCTGGAGCCGCTGCTCGCCCGCATCAAGATTGACAGGTAGCGACCCACCCGCCCATCCTATTCTATAATAGGATTTCATTATTTGGGCCAGTCCATATGACAGACCATTTACTATTGTGCTTTGGCCCCCTGCAGGTAGCCGTAGAAGGTAGAAACCCAGTCAAAGGCTTTGCCAAGATGCACAATTCGACATATTGGTCCTGCCATGGGTTGCCAACGGGTGTTGGGAAATTGGGAAAAGGGCTGAAAAACCACCTATTACGTTAAAGACTGCCACGCCTTGAAATGCGCAGAAATAGTCTGACATTGCTTGGTTTGGTGAGGCCTACGGGCTTCTCAGAAATGTGGATTTGTGCTGACATGGTTGAGTGTACCCAGCCTTTTATGCCGTGTCATAGGGCTTTCCTTTCCACACAGTTTGACTGAGCTATTAATCCTTAAGGTATAAACCCCCATAGGAATGTGTTTGTTAATTTTAGCATTGGTAGCATTTTAAAAAGACGGCCTGCTGGCAGACGCTTTGACTGAAATGTGCAAAAATGTGGATCCCGTCTCCAGGCATTCTGACATTCCTCTTTTTCTATTGAATCCCATTCATTTTGGCTCAGATTATAGTCCTTTGTCCGGTTCATCCAAAACCCGCCAAATTTGGCGTGGTGGATCATACACACTGAATGAGTAAATGGGGTAGTTTTTGAACCTGTGCTTCCTTTTCTGGTTGTCCGTTTTTCAACATTCGCTCGATTGAACTTGAATGAACTCTAGCAACCACCTACATTATCATTACCAACACTGTCCTACATAATGAACAAGGCACTTAACAATATTAGAATGCCTGCTCAGTCAGACACATTATTAGGAACCCCTGGCCCAACTTTATTAGGACCACCATCAAAATTTCTTCTGGAATTTTGGTTCCTAGTTGATTGTTAGTGTAGGTAAATTAATGACCATCTGTTATGCTCTGGGTTTATTTTTTTATCCCAAATGTTGGTGGTTTATTTATTTAGTTATGAAGTGGAAGATGTTTATCAGGAGCAGGTCAATTTGAATGGGGCATCTGTGCATTTTCTTGTTTCTTATGTTATTTCTTATTAAATGCTGTTAGCTCCCAGAAACTTTCACATTTCACCTTTAAAATTTTCCCTCTAAATTGTATGTTTCTAGCATTTATCCGAGGCCCTTATCCTGAGCAAATTCAATCAGTCGTTACAGGGACAGTTACCTTCTGTAACTGCTTTTAGGTTGTGTTACGCAAATAACAACGCTGTTCTCCGGGATCAAACAGCTTAATTCAAAATTCTGTCTGTCTGAAGAATTTCCTGCCGTTCATAAGTCAAAACACTTCTCAAATTTGTGTGTGTGTGTACAGGAAGACTGTGGTATGCCCCATCATCGACGTGATCAGTGATGATTCGTTCGAGTACATGGCTGGCTCCGATATGACGTACGGAGGCTTTAACTGGAAACTCAACTTCCGCTGGTACCCTGTTCCCCAGAGAGAGATGGACCGGCGGAAAGGAGACCGGACTCTGCCAGTTAGGTACACACACACACACACACACAAATAGCTCAGTGTATATTGACAGATTTTTCGTTGTCCGTGTCCCCACTAGGATGTTTTTCTGGTCCCCAGAATGAAAAACTACTTACCTGCTAGGCCACCACTGCCCCCTTAATGAAAGCTGCTTCTTTTAAAAGGTTAATGTGTGTGTGTGTCTTTCTCTGAGGTGACAACAGGTTCCCCTAATTTTGGAATTGCTTGTGTCCCCACAATGATTTTTTTTTTCTGGTCCCCATTAATGAAAGCTGCTTCTTTTGAAAGGTTAAGGTGTGTGTGTGTTTCTCTGAGGAAACAGCAGGTCTCTCTTGTTTCCTTTCCCCCTCTTTCTCTGTGAAGTGATGAGTTAAATGTTCATGATCAGGAGCTGATGTCATCATGAGCATTCATCACCACAAACGACACAGAACCACACACTAAAACCAGTCACTAATGTGTGTGTTTATTGTGTAGATGAAGTCCTCATTATGAACAAGGAGCAGAAGAATATCTATGTAACTGAAATTGGAGATGTGTTCTTCTTCTGCAGAACTCCCACGATGGCCGGGGGGTTATTCTCTATAGACAGAGATTATTTCCAGGAGATCGGAACATACGATGCTGGAATGGACATATGGGGCGGGGAGAACCTGGAGATTTCCTTCAGGGTGAGGGATGCATTACCTACAATTCCCTTTGCATGCTATGCTGTTCAGTTAATGAGGAAATGGTTAACTGTGGTGTGTGTGTGTGTGTGTGTGTGTGCACCAGATCTGGCAGTGTGGGGGTACGCTGGAGATCGTGACGTGTTCTCATGTGGGTCATGTGTTCCGTAAAGCCACGCCCTACACATTTCCTGGCGGAACTGGACAGATCATCAACAAGAACAACCGTAGGCTGGCTGAGGTGTGGATGGACGAGTTTAAGAACTTTTTCTACATCATCTCACCAGGTCAGAGTTGCACAAGCACGTACACACTCGTACACACACACACACACACACACACACACAGTTCTGGACAGTATTGACAGGTGCATTAATATCCATTAGGCTTCTCTCTAACAAAATCAATACAGTGCAGCTCTTCAGCACAAATTCTGCTGCTGCACTGACTGTGTGTGTGTGTGTGTGTGTGTGTGTGTGTGTGTGTGTGTGTGTGTGTGTCAGGTGTGACTAAGGTGGATTATGGTGATGTCTCCTCGCGGGCGTCTCTGCGGCAGCGTTTGCAGTGTCGACCCTTCAGCTGGTACCTGGAGAACATTTACCCCGATTCCCAGATCCCACGGCACTACTACTCACTGGGAGAGGTACAATACACAAACACACCTACACACACACACGCAGACTGGTACTGACATACACGGCTTAAAAAATAAAGGGAACACGAAAATAAATATTCTTATTAAATACTTTGTTCTTTACATGGTTGAATGAACTGACAATGAAATAACACAAAAATTATCGATGGATATCAAGTTTATCAACCCATGGAGGTCTAAATTTGGAATCACACTCAAAATTATAGTGGAGAAATACACTGTCTACATGACCTCCCTACAACGCCTGGACATGCTCCTGATGAGATGACAGATGGTCTCCTGAGAGATCTCCTCCCAGGCCTGGACCAAAGCATCCACCAACTCCTCGACAGTCTGTGGTGTGCATCGTGACGTTGGTGGATGGAGCAAGACATGATGTTCCAGATGTGCTCATTTGGATCTCATCTCGGTACCTAATGGCAGTCAGGCTACCTCTGGCGGGCACATGGAGGGCTGTGTGACCCCCCAACGAAATGCCACCCCACGCCATTACTGACCCACTGCCAAACCAGTCATGTTGGAAGAGGTTTCAGGCATCAGAACGTTCTCCACAGTGTCTCCAGACTCTCACACATCTTTCCATGAACCTGCTTTTTGAAAAAAAAAAAAAAAAAAAGAGCAAACGTGAAGAGCAAACTGCGCCAGTGGCAAATTTGCCAATCTTTGTGATCTTTGCTGCACGTCGGGCCCTCATACCGACCTCATCATCGAGTCTGTTTCTGACTGAGCAGACACTTGTGGCCTTCTGGATGTCATTTTGCAGGACTCTGGCAGTGCTCCTCATCTTCCTCCATGTTCAAAGGCTGAGGTAGAGGTCCTGCTGCTGGGTTGTTGCCCTCCTACGCTCTCCTCCACATCTCTTGGCCTGTCTCCTGGTAGAGCCTCCATTGCTCTGGACACTATGCTGACACACAGCAACCCTTCTTGCCACAGCTCGCATTGATGTGCCACCCTGGATGAGCTGCACTACCTGGGCCACTCGTGTGGGTTGTAGATTCCATCTCTACCACTAGATTGAAAGCACCACCAGAATTCAGAAGTGACCAAAACATCAGCCAGAAAGCAGAGGAACAGAGAAGTGGTCTGTGCAGAACCACGCCTTTATTTGGGCACATTATGTTTTCAAATACATCATTGGGATGAATTAAGGCCTCGTCCACATGGGCGTTCAGCATTCGAATGACATCAAATAATGTTGCATGCAATGTTTTCTTGGTAACAATTTTCTTCTGACAAATGTTAAACAGCAATGAGTGTTAAATGGTGACAAGCGATTGTCATTGTGAAGCATAGCAACGAAATGTGTCCTCTGCTTTTAACCCCCACCCAGTGGACAGCCATGACAGGCGCCCGGAGAGCAGTGTGTGGGGACGGTACCTTGCTCAGTGGCACCTTGGTGGACCGGGATTCGAACAGACAACCTTCTGATTACGGGGCCACTTCCTTAACACTAGGCCACCACTGACCCTTAAAGAAATTCTTTCATACAGACGAACTATATGAGATTGTTATGAGATTTTTTTTTTCAGCTGCTGTTTCTAATCCTCTGCAGGGCTGTTCACTTCTACTCAGCTACACACACACACACACACACACACACACACACACAAATCAGTTGTGATCTGTGCTTTCAGATCCGCAACGTCGAGACCAATCAGTGTTTGGACAACATGGCACGGAAAGAGAATGAGAAAGTCGGCATCTTCAACTGCCACGGCATGGGGGGCAACCAGGTCTGACCCTCCCCCCACCGTCTCTCTCTCGCGCTCTCTCTCTCTCTCTCTCTCTCTCTAATGGACTGTGTGCACACTTTCTCTCCTGGCCTTTGACCCCACTGCACAGGTGTTCTCCTACACAGCCAATAAAGAGCTGCGTACGGATGACCTCTGTCTGGACGTGTCCAAACTGAATGGTCCCGTCATGATGCTCAAGTGTCATCACCTCAAAGGCAACCAGCTGTGGGAGTACGACACGTTGGTGAGTGTGTGTGATTGTGTGTATGGTACTATAGAGCCTGTGTAGAGCATTTAAGTACACTCTAAACACACACAGACACACACACCACTTGCAAGGTTCTCATGAGCAGATGGATGTTCGCTGCACTGAGAACCTGTTACATAAACAAAACATAACCACAAAATATTTTATGTGTGTATGTGTCAAGAGCAGATGCACACACACACACACACAGACTTGTCTGTAGGCTTTGGCAATGATGCACACTGCTGTAGAGGGAGGAGTGGGGGTGGGTAGTGTAGATGGAGGGAGAGATGCTGTGAATGAGAGAGGAGGAGGAAGAGGAGGAGGAGGAGTCGTCGCTTCACTTTACATTCCAGTGACAAATCCAACTTCCCCCAACAGAATCGCCCAGAGGAGGAAAACATCATGGCGATCAGGAAGTGTGTGTGTTGATTGAGGGAGGGAAGAAATAGAGGACAGAGAGAGGAGACTGAAGAGGGAAAAGGATTTGTGGTGTGTGAGGTGCTGAACCACTGATGAGTGCTTCAGAACACTGTTTTTGTCCTGGGTGTCTTGCTGGTTTAATGCTGGTTATGTCTTGGGGGTCTGGCTGCTTTTATTAGGGTTTTGTCCAGGGTGTCTTGCTGGGTTTATTAGGGTTTTGTCCTGGGTGTCTTGCTGGGTTTATTAGGGTTTTGTTCAGGGTGTCTTGCTGGGTTTATTAGGGTTTTGTCCTGGGTGTCTTGCTGGGTTTATTAGGGTTTTGTCCAGGGTGTCTTGCTGGGTTTATTAGGGTTTTGTCCTGGGTGTCTTGCTGGGTTTATTAGGGTTTTTTTCCTGGGTGTCTTGCTGGGTTTATACTGGTTTTGTCCAGGGTGCTTGCTGGGTTTATTAGGGTTTTGTCCTGGGTGTCTTGCTGGGTTTATACTGGTTTTGTCCCAGGTGTCTTGCTGGGTTTATACTGGTTTTGTTCAGGGTGTCTTGCTGGGTTTATACTGGTTTTGTTCAGGGTGTCTTGCTGGGTTTATTAGGGTTTTGTCCTGGGTGTCTTGCTGGGTTTATTAGGGTTTTTTTCCTGGGTGTCTTGCTGGGTTTATACTGGTTTTGTCCAGGGTGCTTGCTGGGTTTATTAGGGTTTTGTCCTGGGTGTCTTGCTGGGTTTATACTGATTTTGTCCCAGGTGTCTTGCTGGGTTTATACTGATTTTGTCCCAGGTGTCTTGCTGGGTTTATACTGGTTTTGTTCCACGTGTCTTGCTGGGTTTATTAGGGTTTTGTCCTGGGTGTCTTGCTGGGTTTTATACTGGTTTTGTTCAGGGTGTCTTGCTGGGTTTATTAGGGTTTTGTCCTGGGTGTCTTGCTGGGTTTATTAGGGTTTTTTTCCTGGGTGTCTTGCTGGGTTTTATACTGGTTTTGTTCAGGGTGTCTTGCTGGGTTTATTAGGGTTTTGTCCTGGGTGTCTTGCTGGGTTTATTAGGGTTTTTTTCCTGGGTGTCTTGCTGGGTTTATACTGGTTTTGTCCCAGGTGTCTTGCTGGGTTTATACTGGTTTTGTTCAGGGTGTCTTGCTGGGTTTATACTGGTTTTGTCCAGGGTGCTTGCTGGGTTTATTAGGGTTTTGTCCAGGGTGTCTTGCTGGGTTTATACTGGTTTTGTTCAGGATGTCTTGCTGGGTTTATACTGGTTTTGTTCAGGGTGTCTTGCTGGGTTTATTAGGGTTTTGTCCTGGGTGTCTTGCTGGGTTTATTCTGGTTTTGTCCAGGATGTCTTGCTGCGTTTATTAGGGTTTTGTCCTGGGTGTCTTGCTGGTTTTATACTAGATTTGTCATGTGTGTCTTTCTGGTTTTTATGCTGATTTTGTCCTGGGTGTCTTGCTGGGTTTATTAGGGTTTTGTCCTGGGTGTCTTGCTGGGTTTATTAGGGTTTTGTTCTGGGTGTCTTGCTGGGTTTATTAGGGTTTTGTCCTGGGTGTCTTGCTGGGTTTTATACTGGTTTTGTTCAGGGTGTCTTGCTGGGTTTATTAGGGTTTTGTCCTGGATGTCTTGCTGGGTTTATTCTGGTTTTGTCCTGGATGTCTTGCTGGGTTTATTCTGATTTTGTCCAGGATGTCTTGCTGGGTTTATTAGGGTTTTGTCCTGGGTGTCTTGCTGTTTTTATTAGGTTTTTGTCCTGGGTGTCTTGCTGGTTTTATACTGGATTTGTCATGTGTGTCTTTCTGTTTTTTATACTGGTTTTGTCCTGGGTGTCTTGCTGGGTTTATTCTGATTTTGTCCAGGATGTCTTGCTGGGTTTGTTAGGGTTTTGTCCTGGGTGTCTTGCTGGGTTTATTAGTGTTTTTTTTTTCCTGGGGGCCTTGCTGGGTTTATTAGGGTTTTGTCCTGGGTGTCTTGCTGGGTTTATTAGGGTTTTGTCCAGGGTGTCTTGCTGGGTTTATTAGGGTTTTGTCCTGGGTGTCTTGCTGGGTTTATTAGGGTTTTTTTCCTGGGTGTCTTGCTGGGTTTATACTGGTTTTGTCCAGGGTGCTTGCTGGGTTTATTAGGGTTTTGTTCTGGATGTCTTGCTGGGTTTATACTGGTTTTGTCCCAGGTGTCTTGCTGGGTTTATACTGGTTTTGTTCAGGGTGTCTTGCTGGGTTTATTAGGGTTTATTCTGGTTTTGTCCCAGGTGTCTTGCTGGGTTTATACTGGTTTTGTTCAGGGTGTCTTGCTGGGTTTATACTGGTTTTGTTCAGGGTGTCTTGCTGGGTTTATACTGGTTTTGTTCAGGGTGTCTTTCTGGGTTTATTAGGGTTTTGTCCTGGGTGTCTTGCTGGGTTTATTCTGGTTTTGTCCAGGATGTCTTGCTGCGTTTATTAGGGTTTTGTCCTGGGTGTCTTGCTGGTTTTATACTGGATTTGTCATGTGTGTCTTTCTGGTTTTTATGCTGGTTTTGTCCTGGGTGTCTTGCTGGGTTTATACTGGTTTTGTCCCAGGTGTCTTGCTGGGTTTATACTGGTTTTGTTCAGGGTGTCATTCTGGGTTTATTAGGGTTTTGTCCTGGGTGTCTTGCTGGGTTTATTAGGGGTTTGTTCAGGGTGTCTTGCTGGGTTTATTAGGGTTTTGTCCAGGGTGTCTTGCTGGGTTTATTAGGGTTTTGTCCAGGGTGTCTTGCTGGGTTTATACTGGTTTTGTCCAGGGTGTCTTGCTGGGTTTATACTGGTTTTGTCCCAGGTGTCTTGCTGGGTTTATACTGGTTTTGTCCCAGGTGTCTTGCTGGGTTTATACTGGTTTTGTTCAGGGTGTCTTGCTGGGTTTATTAGGGTTTTGTCCTGGGTGTCTTGCTGGGTTTTATACTGGTTTTGTTCAGGGTGTCTTGCTGGGTTTATTAGGGTTTTGTCCTGGATGTCTTGCTGGGTTTATTCTGGTTTTGTCCAGGATGTCTTGCTGGGTTTATTAGGGTTTTGTCCTGGATGTCTTGCTGGTTTTATACTGGTTTTGTTCAGGGTGTCTTGCTGGGTTTATTAGGGTTTTGTCCTGGGTGTCTTGCTGGTTTTATACTGGATTTGTCATGTGTGTCTTTCTGGTTTTTATACTGGTTTTGTCCTGGGTGTCTTGCTGGGTTTATTAGGGTTTCGTCCTGGGTGTCTTGCTGGGTTTATTAGGGTTTTGTTCTGGGTGTCTTGCTGGTTTTATTAGGTTTTTGTCCTGGGTGTCTTGCTGGTTTTATACTGCATTTGTCATGTGTGTCTTTCTGGTTTTTATACTGGTCTTGTCCTGGGTGTCTTGCTGGGTTTATTAGGGTTTTGTCCTGGGTGTCTTGCTGGGTTTATTAGGGTTTTGTTCTGGGTGTCTTGCTGGCTTTATACTGTTTTTTTTTCCAGGGTGTCTTGCTGGGTTTATTAGGGTTTTGTCCAGGGTGTCTTGCTGGGTTCATTAGCGTTTTTTTTTCCTGGGTGTCTTGCTGGGTTTATACTGGTTTTGTCCCATGTGTCTTGCTGGGTTTATACTGGTTTTGTCCCAGGTGTCTTGCTGGGTTTATACTGGTTTTGTTCAGGGTGTCTTGCTGGGTTTATTAGGGTTTTGTTCTGGGTGTCTTGCTGGGTTTATTAGGGGTTTGTCCAGGGTGTCTTGCTGGGTTCATTAGCGTTTTTTTTTCCTGGGTGTCTTGCTGGGTTTATTAGGGTTTTGTCCTGGGTGTCTTCCTGGGTTTATTAGGGTTTTGTTCTGGGTGTCTTGCTGGTTTTATACTGGATTTGTCATGTGTGTCTTTCTGGCTTTTATGCTGGTTTTGTCCTGGGTGTCTTGCTGGGTTTATACTGGTTTTGTCCGAGGTGTCTTGCTGGGTTTATACTGGTTTTGTTCAGGGTGTCTTGCTGGGTTTATTAGGGTTTTGTCCTGGGTGTCTTGCTGGGTTTATTAGGGTTTTGTCCAGGGTGTCTTGCTGGGTTTATACTGGTTTTGTCCCAGATGTCTTGCTGGGTTTATACTGGTTTTGTTCAGGGTTTATACTGGTTTTGTTCAGGGTGTCTTGCTGGGTTTATTAGGGTTTTGTCCTGGGTGTCTTGCTGGGTTTTTTAGGGTTTTGTCCAGGGTGCTTGCTGGGTTTATTAGGGTTTTGTCCTGGGTGTCTTGCTGGGTTTATTAGGGTTTTGTCCAGGGTGTCTTGCTGGGTTTATTAGGGTTTTGTCCAGGGTGTCTTGCTGGGTTTTTACTGGTTTTGTCCAGGGTGTCTTGCTGGGTTTATACTGGTTTTGTCCCAGGTGTCTTGCTGGGTTTATACTGGTTTTGTTCAGGGTGTCTTGCTGGGTTTATACTGGTTTTGTTCAGGGTGTCTTGCTGGGTTTATTAGGGTTTTGTCCTGGGTGTCTTGCTGGGTTTATACTGGATTTGTCATGTGTGTCTTTCTGGTTTTTATACTGGTTTTGTCCTAGGTTTCTTGCTGGGTTTATTAGGGTTTTGTCCTGGGTGTCTTGCTGGGTTTATTAGGGTTTTGTTCTGGGTGTCTTGCTGGTTTTATACTGTTTTTTTTCCAGGGTGTCTTGCTGGGTTTATTAGGGTTTTGTCCAGGGTGTCTTGCTGGGTTTATTAGGGTTTTGTCCAGGGTGTCTTGCTGGTTTTATTAGGGGTTTGTACAGGGTGTCTTGCTGGGTTCATTAGCGTTTTTTTTTTCCTGGGTATCTTGCTGGGTTTATTAGGGTTTTTTCATGGGTGTCTTGCTGGGTTTATTAGGGTTTTGTTCTGGGTGTCTTGCTGGGTTTATACTGGTTTTGTCCAGGGTGTCTTGCTGGGTTTATTAGGGATTTGTCCAGGGTGTCTTGCTGGGTTTATTAGTGTTTTTTTTCCTGGGGGCCTTGCTGGGTTTATTAGGGTTTTGTTCTGCGTGTCTTGCTGGGTTTATTAGGGTTTTGTTCTGGGTGTCTTGCTGGTTTCATACTGTTTTTTTCCAGGGTGTCTTGCTGGGTTTATTAGGGTTTTGTCCAGGGTGTCCTGCTGGGTTTATTAGGGTTTTGTCCAGGGTGTCTTGCTGGGTTTATTAGGGTTTTGTCCAGGGTGTCTTGCTGGGTTTATTAGGGGTTTGTCCAGGGTGTCTTGCTGGGTTTATTAGGGTTTTGTCATGTGTGTTTTGCTGAATTTATTAGGGTTTTGTTCAGGGTGTCTTGCTATGTTTATTAGGGTTTTGTTCAGTGTGTCTAGCTGGTTTTATACAGGTTTTGTCCTGGGTGTCTTGCTGGGTTTGTTAGGGTGTTGTCCAGGGTGTCTTGCTTTGTTTATTCTGGTTTTGTCCTGAAAGTGAAAGTGAAGTGATTGTCACATGTGATACACAGCAGCACAGCACACGGTGCACACAGTGAAATTTGTCCTCTGCATTTAACCCATCACCCTGAGTGAGCAGTGGGCAGCCATGACAGGCCCCCGGGGAGCAGTGTGTGGGGACGGTGCTTTGCTCAGTGGCACCTCAGTGGCACCTTGGCAGATCGGGATTTGAACCAGCATCCTTCTGATTTCGGGGGCGCTTCCTTAACCGCTAGGCCACCACTGCCCTAGAATACTTCAGGCGCCAGAACAGCGGCCTGGGCGTCTTGCTGTTTTTATTAGGGTTTTGTCCTGGGTGTCTTGCTGGGTTTATTAGGGTTTTGTCCAGGGTGTCTTGCTGGGTTTATTCTGGTTTTGTTCAGGGTTTCTTGCTGGGTTTATTTTGTGTATTTGCTGTTGTATATTTATTGTGTGTGAGAACCAGCGCGCTACTGGTAATTAACTGGTACAAGTCCTCAGTAAGGTAAAGTAACAGGGGATGATCAGCCATGGGGGGTCACATGACATCATGAGGCACAGGGGACTCGCTCTGATGTGAAAACGTAGCTAGTCGAGTTGTGCTGATGCAGGGTGGAGTTGTGCATGTGTAGAAATGTGGACGTGTGTCTGCTGTCTGGTAAAGCAAGTCTCTTGTTTTATTAGTTTGGATTCTGGATCATCTTTTTCCCTCCTGCTGCTCCAGTTCCGTTAGAATGCGTCTGTTCCTCAAAGACTTCATATCATTTCAGTATCACAGAAACACACCAACTGCGATAAGAAATCACTCGGAGCGCCTCAGCTGTGTTTGTGTTGGAGCTGATAAGAGCGGAGCGCCTATAAACTCCTGCAGCTCAGGTAGAACAGGCCAGAGGAGCACATCGGGCTCCTGGTTCTGTTGGGTTCCGTCGTGCACCGTGCCAACAAGTCCTTTCCTCCACTCGTTTCTGGTTACGAGCACATGTTACGTTCAAATAAATCATTCCGAGCATCTAGATTTAGCAAAACTAATTCAGTTTGGATAACCTACAATTTCTTATAAAACTGAGTACACCCCTGGCATTTTTGAAAAATACTTTATTGAAAGTGAAGTGATTGTCATTGTGAAACACAGCACACGGTGACACGGTGAAATTTGTCCTCTGTATTTAACCGTCACCCTTGGTGAGCAGTGGGCGGCCATGACAGGCGCCCGGGGAGCAGTGTGTGGGGACGACACTGAAGATGTGACACTGTGAAACAATGTAAAGTAGTCAGTGTCCAGCTTGCATAGACATTAACGTCTAAACCACTGGCAACGTAAGCGATTCCAGCCCTAAGCGAGAATGTCTCCCCCCCATCTATCTTGAATGGGGAGCGGGACACTGACACCTTTACGTTGTTTCAAAGTGTCGTATCTATAATACAATATATAATACACTATTAGTTTACAATATCGAGATATTGTCAGTAAGCTCCAATCATCCTTGTAACCCCCAGAACGGGGGTGTCGAACTCGCATCCCGCTGGAATAGATCTTTATATAGATCTTTTATTATTATGGCCCAGTGATATGAAGCGCCTATAACAAACACAAACTACAGATCCCATAATGCAGTGCGCTCGTCGCGGACAAACTGCCACGGTGCTTTTGTGACTGAAGAATGAAATAAAAGAATTTGGAACTGTTTGACAACACATTTGCCGTCGACGTGGAAACGGCTACTGTACAGTTTGGCAAGGTGACCGAAGCAGTGCATTATGGGATCTGTAGTCTGTGTGTCATTAGCGCGTCGCATCCTACATAAATCTATATAATCTCTAGATCAATAGAAAGTCATCTTGCGGGATGTGGCACCCCTGATCATGGGTTGACCATCATCTTCATCATGTGATTCCTCTCTCCTGTTCTGTCTGCAGCGCCTGACGCTGGTCCACGTCAACAGTAATCAGTGTTTGGACAAGGCGTCGGAGGAGGACACACAGGTACCCAGTGTGAGGGACTGCAGCGGCAGCCGGTCCCAGCAGTGGCTGCTGCGCAACGTCACGCTACCGGAGATCTTCTGAACACTGACGCCAACGAACGAACGAACGAACGAACGAACGCACGCACACCCACCCCCCAGAAGAGATGCTGTCGTCTTCCTCCATCTTCACCTTCCTCACACAGTGTGTGTGTACGTGTGTGTGCATTTGTTGAAAAAGGCGGCTTTCAGTAGTGAAGAAGACTGAGTACAAGAGTGTGTGTGTGTGTGTGTGAGAGAGATGCACCAACAGACTCCGCAGTGAGCTTTGTGTTCATTGGGCCTTCTGTGACCACGCCCTTCCTACCCAGCGCCTTGACTCACAGGCAGGTGGACATGAAGACGTTCATAAAGATAATAATAATGAAATAAAAACATTCATTGTATAAATAATCAGTACAGACGACCGATGCCTCTGGGATGGAGGAGGGAACGCTACGTGGATTTGGGAATTTAATTTTTTTTTTTTTTTTTTGAGAGTGCCACGGAAATACTTGTCTTTACTTTCGACTGTTAATGTTGACTTCTTGTTTCTGTTATTTTTTCTTTTCTTCTTCAGTCTGTGTTTATCATTCACTTTGTGTTCTTTGGCCTTCCAGTAGAAAACGTATCAGGCCGCGCGGAACTACGTTTCCCATGAGCCTCGTCATATCAGTGCTCCTTCAGTAGCTAATATTCTGTGTGGAGGGAGGGAGTCCGTCTGTGTAAAACCCAAAGAGACCAACCCCGTCAGTTACTTCGTTTCAGCAGTGTTTGTTTACATGTTTTACGTGCTTTTATTCGTCTCATATCCTCTGAACGAACGAACCTGTGAGGGTGGGGCTTGATACTAGGATTCAAGTGGCCATGGCTGTTTCACAGAGCATCAGTTCTCACACAACGCACGGCTCGTTTTCCCATCATCCCAAGGTGCTGTTCTGGGCGGGGCAACTTACACATCATGAGCAGTGTTTTAAATCCAATTCTTCTTACTTGAAATTCATGTAGCAAACATTTCATTTGTGGTTGCGGGCGAGGGGGGCGGGGCTTGGTCGAATATCTCTGCCCTATTGGCCAGTCGTGCGCCGAGGTTCCTGGAGTAAAAGCAGTTGCGTGTTGGGTGGGAAGTCATGCTCTGTGATGTCATCGTGTGACCTGGTCCAGCCCTATTACCCAGAGTCCTCTGCAGAAAAGTACAACATCTGGGTCTGCGGCGGGCGGGTTGGATAATGTCACAGGTGCGTTCTGGGTAATGAAACGTGCATTTTACCCAGAGTTCAGTTCACCTGCCTACTACCTACTGCCCCCACACCTCTGCACTTCCGACTGAGAGTGTGTGTGTGTTTAGAGTTTTTATAGGAGAACGAAGAGGGGGGGTTGGAGAAATAAAACAAGTTTACAACACACACACACACAAACGTGTTCTATGTCCTGTGTACACACACACACACACACACACACACACACACCCCACCATTCTCTGTGATCTGGACTCAGGAACCATATTCTGACTGAAAGCCACAAACCCGTGGCATCAGCCTTCTTATCGTTCCTCGGTGTGGGATGAAGACGGAGGAGAAAATGAAGAGACGGGCAGAATGAGGAAGACAAGCGAGGTGAGGGGGGTGAAGGAAAGAAAGGAAAGAGGGAATCAATACTTCTGCACTCAAAATACAAGAGGGAAGCGACCAGCAATCAATTCCAATCTCAGCTCGAGGCAAGAGAAGGGGGTGACATGAGGGGGCGTGGCCGGAGACACTGATCGTGAGGGGGCGTGGCCAGAGACGGGGGGTAGATTTAGCTTCCATGATAACCTTTGTTTACAGTCAAATGGTCTAGAGTAGTGAGAGGGACGGTCCATCTGGAGACACTCAGGGTTAAGTGTCTTGCTCAGGGACACAATGGTAGTGGGTGGGGTTTGAACCTGGGACTCTGAGCTTTTCTGGCGGAACATCAGCTGTTATTATGCCAAACCTTTAATTTTTTAGTGCATTTTGGTAAAAAAAAAAAAACAAGAAACTCTGCAGCAACAGGGAGCGGAATCTTAAAAAACATAAAACACAGCAGTACATAAAAAGAAACAAGAATATTATTTGGCATAAACAACAACTGTAAGTGCTGACAATCTCTGAATAAACAGAAAGAGGCTCCGCCCTCACATAACCTTTAACCTTTCCCAGCTACCAAGCGCCGTCGCCTCGTCCAAACTTGATGCTGAGCACACAGTGTAGCTGTAGTGTCAGGATGTCAGTCCAGTCGTGTGTGTGTGTGTGTGTGTGTTCTAGAGACAGTGCAAACAGATTCACCTGTATGGAGGCGATCGAGGTAAAACTAGGATCAGGTGTGCAAGCAAAACACACACACACACACACACACCACAACTATTTAACAGCCACTTGTGGAGTGTGTGTGTGTGTGTGTGTGTGTGTGTACAATAAGGGAGCAAGGTGTTGAGTACAACAGATGCTTGTGTGTGAGCGGAAATATAAACACGTGTGGCACAATATCTACAAATTAAAAGTAATACTGATAGTCTTCCTAGTGCGTTTGCATTTGCACTAATGTACCTGTTGTGAAGCCTGAGGTGTGTGTTACTGGTGTAGCACTACATATAGATACATGTGTGTTAGTGTGTTTCCATGATCTGAAACGCACGTTTGCCACCGCCCTGAACTCATCCTGTAGGCGTGGAGAGAGCTGATTGGCCGGTTCGGGAGGTCGTAAGTGTGCGTGTGTTAGTGTAATGCAGTAAAACCGCAGTGCGTCACGGGTTCCGCTGAACCCCCAAACAGAGCGCAGGTTTGGCTAATGTCCTGCGCCACTCGCTAATAAAGTGCTGAGCCAAAATGAGCTTGGGGCCACGCCCACGAAGTCGCCACTCCTCTCGGGCAGAGTGGGTGGGGCCAGTCCTGGTCCTGCTGCAGCGTCGCCGCCTCCTAACGCCGATCGTCAGTCACCCTCCCTCTTCATCAACGGCGTGTCCAGAAACGACCTGGACACACGTCATACATTCAGGCTGGTGTCTGTGTTGTGTGTGTGTGTGTGTGTGTGTGTGTGTACCTGCTGTAATTCTGGATGGGTGTCGGCTGTGAGCTGCTCGGACTGGACAGCATGGCGCTGTAGATGTTGGACGCCACGACGAGGATACAGAGCAGGATGGGGCCGATGATCGCCCCCTCCAGGCCGAGGTAATAGGCTCCGCCCGCTACAGCCAGACCTGTCAGGTAAGGATGACCGCCACTGCGCGCGCGCGCACACACACACACACACACACACACACACACACAGTTAAACTCAGCTGTAGAGAGACATGATTAGATTACTAACTTCACATCTCAGTGAACTGCAACACACACACAGACACACACACACACACACACCCTGAGATGTCCGAGTATATTGCGGTGTCAACAAAGTAGGTTGGCAGCAGGTGACACAGTAGTAGCAAAATGGCTTTTAGCCCCTCCCCCTGCGCCAGCCACAGGTCCATGACTGCAGGCAGCGCCGCCCAGTACGTCCCCAGAAATGGCACCGCCCCCAAGATGGCCGCCATAGCTGCAGGGTGAGGAGACGGAGCATTTTTTAGCCATGAAGACGCAGACATAGACCGTGCTGGACTGAGTGGAAATGTGTGTGTGTGTGTGTGTGTGTGTGTGTGTGTGTGTGTGAGTACTTGCCTGACGGAATGAAGACAATGTTGATGCCGAAGATGGTGTGTGTGAGCCAGGTGTAGAGGCCATAGAAACCAGCCATTTTCAACGATGCATCAAACACGCCCCTACACACACACACACGCGCAAGATAGGAAGTTTAATGTTACACTCGTCAGTCTGTCCTTCCTTTTCCTGTTTGTATAAAACAGGAACATCTGCTTCCCCCCAAACCACACGAGGAGGAGAGATGGGCATGAAGGCCAGAGCAGCAGCGTGTGGTGAGAGCGCCTCCTAGAGGCCGTTACAAGAGTCACCACATACAGTCAGGCCCTGGATACGAGTGTGTGTGTGTGTGTGTGTGTGTGTGGGGTTCTTCACCTGATGGCCTCCTCCACTGACTGACCGATGATGTTGGACGAGGGTCCCGGCTGGGACAGGGGGGTCAGGCTGATCACCCACTTGACGGGTTTGTAGTATTCACCACTGGAGCTCAGTAGGTAAAACAGGGTGGTGAGGAAAATCACCTACACACACACACACACACACAGTTGTGGGTGGGTGCTTGTGTTTCTAAGTGTGTGTGGGTGTGTGCGTGCGTGTTACCAGTGACAGAGCGAAGTTAAGCAGCGCCGTCCCGCTGTGGAACAGGACGGTCAGTAGTGTCGTCGTCGTGGAGATGAGGAGTCCCACATTCCGACTCATGACCACCCACAGAGACTCCAGGATCTACAGCAACACACACACACACACACCATATATGAAACACACCACCCCTTACAAAATACTCAACACCCTGTGGTGTGCAGTTATTCTAAATCAGCTTAAAAAAAAAACAACGTTCCGCGTAGTATAATATAATACACACACACTCACCGACAGCAGCGTCTCGATGTTCTCCTGTATGAAGGACGCGATGTCCTGCCAGTCCAGGATGTCTCCCAGCCAGCTGTTCTGCCTGTGAACATGAAGCTTCTGTCCACGGATCCGCCCAGTGTGTGTGACATTCTGCAACACACACACACACACACACACACACACACAGTTAAGAGTGTCTGTCCTGTGTCTCGTGTGCGACAGAGTGTTTGTGTGTGAGGAACTTTACCTTAACAAACCAGGAGTGGTAGAGCCGATCCCACAACTCCAGCACCTGCTTCTCTATAACGGCAGTGTGGTTCACCTTATCACCCAGCATCTTATGGAGCTACACACACACACACACACACACACACACACACACACATTAAGATCCTGGTCAGGCGCGTGCACATCTGCTTCCACACAAACACACACCTTCTGTGTTATCCACTCTCGACCGTGCTGATAAACGTTGGTGGCAGCGGAGTTTAAAGCGTTTTGGACGACTCGAGCTTCTGGAAGCCAGCTACACACACACAACCAACAGGAGTGGATCAGTGAAGAATGAATCATGTGGTATGAATGTGTGTGTGTGTGTGTGTGTGTGTCATACTTGGCCCACTCCGGGTGGTTGGACACGGTTTCGTTGATCAGGTTGCTTGTGACGTCGATGATGTGAACACTCTCGTGGTGAACCTGCATGCAGAAGGTCAAAGGACAATAAAGCTCCACAGTGTCCAACAAACCGAACCGAACACACAATAATAACATATTCGTCCAGCACTTACCAATTCCCGAGCATGCTCTGTTCCTGACAAGTTATTCCTTATCAGGACTCTTAGTTTTTAACTCAAAATCTATAGAAACCGAATGAGAATTGCTGGTGTCCTCTTGTAAGTCGCTTTGGATAAAATCGTCGCCAAGTAAAGTAAAGTAAAGTAAAGTAAAGTAAAGTAAAGTAAAGTAAAGTAAACTCCTCCTCTCCCGGAAATGGGAGTCCATGAGCCCAGTACTGTCCTCCAGCAGGACACAGCCGCCGGCCTCATACGCACCTTCACGCACGGTTAACACACTCGCCTATGATCCAGAAGACCCGGGTTCAAATCCCACTTACTACCATCGTGTCCCTTAGCAAGACACTTAACCCTGAGTGTCTCCAGGAGGGGACTGTCCCTGTAACTACTGATTGTAAGGTGCTCTGGATAAGGGCGCCTGGTAAATGCTGTAAATGTAAATGTAAACTGCATTTTTTTCCCCGTCGCTTGTACTCTTGTACGTTTGGCAATTAGAATTTGTCATTTTTGCAGAACATTGGTTTGACACTGCGTCTTTGTCTTTTAATCGTGCTCTGTAAATAAACGTCCACCCCGCCCCCCTGCAGTACCATGGCGGTCAGCAGCAGCGCCAGCAGCAGCGTCCCGGTGACCAGCAGGAAGATGATGAAGATGCTGATGAGTTTGTCCAGCGATCGCTCCAACCACACCACCATCTACAGACACACGGAGAGGAGCCGTGAAACACAGGACAGGAGGAGACAGGTGGGGGACACGCAGGGACTCATAGCCACACCCACCAAACGGCCCGATAACGACGTAAAGCACCATTAAGGTCCTGGAAACCATGACACACACACACACACACACACACACAGTTAGGTAAATGAGCTGCACGAAGCTCCACTCGTCTGTCGGGTTGGTGAGGAAACACGTTTAAACCTGCGGGGTGTGAAAACAGCCCAGTGGAATTCACCTGTGAACCAGGCGATCACAAAGTCCCAGGTTCAAACCCCACTTACTACCATCGTGCCCCTGAACAGGACACTTAACCCTGAGGGCGTAAAACGTGAAATGTAAAGGTCTACTGAATTTTAATGGGTGTGGTAGCTCCAACATGTCCTACAGCCTCTCACCATATCCCCACAAACTGAGACATCTCCACCAAGTGTGTGTGTGTGTGTGTGTGTGTTGACTACGTTCAGTGCACACAATTTGCTACTGGTTACTTTCACCACTTCAGGAGGTCTATTGACATGCTGGTGGGTCATACACACACACACACGAGCTGTGGAAGGGTGAAAAGACCTCACTGAGGAGTAGAATGTACGAGTGACGTGATCTTTATCTAATTTCTCCTCAAATCAACCTGAATCTGGACCCCATTCCCCCTACACACTGTACCATGTAACCCCACACACACCGTGACAGGAGGGTCTGCAGGGGTGTATATATGTTTGTAATTTTGAAGTGCGCGCGCACACACACACACACACACACACACACACACACTCCACATCTCAGGGCAGCACTCAGCGACAGAAGCTCGTGTTTCAGCAGAGCCAGCGTGAGATATGATGAGAAGATAAGTAGAGGATGAGTAGAAGCATCAGCCCCAGCCGGCAGCGGTTACACACACACCCACAGCAGTCTACAGGTGGGGGCGGAGTTTACCTGCTGGTTAAGCCAATGCCAGAGCTTCAGGAAGACAAACGAGAAACACAAACGAGGGGTTATTAGAGAAGGCAGAGAAACCACTGCAGTCACAGCAGCGCATCATCACACGGTTTCCAGGGCAACAAGATGGCACAGGGCCAGGATTGTTCAAGTGAGGTGTGATGGGAAGCAGGAGAGTGCAGAAAGGAATGTGAATGGACTGTAAGGTGAAGTGGGCGTGTTCAGAAGGTGACAGACAGGAGGATGAAGAGAGTTTCTTCATAGCAACACAACCTGTAACACACACACACACACACACACACACACAAGCAGCATCACATGTCACACTGACAACCAGATCCGCCACCAGGAGAGGAATATAGATTTAAATATAAAAAATTAAACTACAAAAAAACACGAAGCAAGAAATCTGCAGTATAAAGGATGTATATATCCCTCTCTCTCTCTCTCACAGACACACACACACACACACACACACACACACACACACACACACACACAGTGTATCATGGCGGGGACTCTGAATTGGGAAGACGGTTCCGAAGCATTACCTTGGTGTCGACCCGAAGGAGGAACTGAGTGAGGCCTCTGATTGGTCCTGGAAGAAGTGCTTCCTGTCTTTCCCGTACAAAGAGCTTAAGCCCCTCCCACCACGAGGACAGAGCATTCTGAGCAAACGACTTCAGTCCAAAGTGCACAACGGCTTTCTTACAAAGCCACACTTTCAACCAAACACACACACACACACACAGGAGAAAAAAAAAACAAATTAACACACTTTCAATCATTATGTCCAGCGCACACACACGCGCGCACACACACACACACACACACACACACACACACACACCAGCCACGGGGATGGGCAGGAGCTGCAGGATCCACAGGTTGAGGCAGATCTGAACGAGAGCGAACGCCCAGCCCAGCATGATGAAGTAGATATCACTGGCTTTCTCCTTCTGAAGGAACGCCCCCAGGTGTGGGGGGACACGCCCTCGACTCCGCCCCGTCTCAGAGTCAACAGTGTCTGAAGGGTTAAAAACAAAAAGAATGAATAGATTCCTTAGTGGACCTGTGTGTGTGTGTGTGTGTGTGTGTGTGTGTTACCTTTAGAAGTTGTGCTGCTGCTCTGTGACCCTCCTCTCTTTTGACATGTGGGTGTGCTGCTGCAGGAAATGGCCATGAAGATGGTGTTCGCCGCAAAGGACAACATCTGACCCGAGAGTTCCCCTACACACACACACACACACTTTACACACACACACTTTACACATAATGAAACTGACCAGTTGCCCCTGGTCAGTTTAATTAAAAAAATATACACACCAATATTTAAACAAGGTCATAAAGACATCATTAATGTATTAATTACTGAAACATTTCACAATTTATTTCAATTTGGGCACATTCAGCGCATCATGAATATATCAGACTGACCAGTCAAAGTAAGTGGGCGGGACTAACGCGGATCTTGCTCGTGTCCTTTCCAACATGGTGCTGCCATTCTAGATATCGATCGGAAAGTGCTGAAATAAAGTTCCTGCGCTTTACCGGCGACTAACTCATGTTTCATGCATCCCCTGCTCATCATACCGTGTCTATAACGCTCAGGCCAGAGCCGCGTTAGTCCCGCCTACTTACTCTGATTGGTCAGACTGACAGATAGAAATAGTTCATTCATGAATTAATTCATTCCAGGTGCCAAAATATATATATTTAAAGTTTTTATTGCTTTACTGAATTAATGTTTTCATTTCCTACTTTAAATAATGGCATTTTATTATTTAATTATTGACGTATTTATCTATTTCATTTCGGCACTCCTCACCTCGACCAGGCGTCGGCGCCTTCTCGTAAGAACCTATCAGCAGTAGTGTCGCAACGAAGATGAACACCGGGACCCTCCAGGAGCCGGCCAGAGACACTGAGACAGAGAGCATCAGAGAACAGGACACACTCGGTATTTTACTATCATTATTTTATCGTTCAATTTTTACTTTATTATTTGAGATACACACAGGCAAGTGTGCAATATAATCTATTTTTACTACGTCGTGTCATGTTTTACAGTCAACCGTGGGACAGGTGGGGAGAGGCAGGCAGGCGTCTCAGCTGTGAGGGACAGGGCGTGGCCGCCTGAGTGGGCGTGGCCACCATGGTTTGAATCTGCACTGGCGTCTGATGCGCCGTTTCTTGAGGTGATATATTTTGGAGCTGGGTGTACTGTGCAGCACAGCACACGGCGACACAATGAAATGTGTCCTCTGTATTTAACCATCACACTTGGTGAGCAGTGGGCAGCCATGACAGGCACCCGGGGAGCAGCGTGTGGGGACGGTGCTTTGCTCAGCGGCACCTGGGCGGATCGGGATTCGAACCGGCAACCTTCTGATTATAGGCTTCCACTGTCAATAGGTCACCAGTGCTTTAAGATGTCGGTCATAGTGACTCAACATATATCACATGCTCTCATGAACAAGAGGTCAAAGTTCATGCATGTGTGTGTTTCTCTCTGGAGGGTGGGAGTGGCTTCTTACCAGTTAAAGGTCAAGAATGGTAGAATCGAATTTACAACCGTGTGTGTGTGTGTGTGTGTGTGTGTGTGAGATCCGGTATGTAAAGGTTAGATCAGGGGTCCATTCTCAGGGTTTCATACTCACTAAATATAGAGCAGCTCTCAGTCTAAATATATAAGAGCTGCGACCTTCTCACTCGCTCACACACACACAGAGCCACGAAGGATGCGAAACACCGATGTGCTGATTCAAGCGGTACGTGGTGTGTCTCACCCAGGTAGAAGATGAGGATGGTCCACACAGGAACCGCCATGGCCCGCAGGTAGCCCTCCAAACCCGGCGTCCATTTAAAGATGACCGCCAGCACGTACCCAATGACCAGAGTTCCCACCTGACACAGACAGACACTTTAGTCGGGTGTGTTGCCTGTGGCAACAAGTCAGTGCGGAAGAGACGCTGACAACCCCCCGCCCCACCCACATTCACCCAGACACACCCACTCCGACACACCCCCACTGACACACCCAGACACATCCACAGTAACACCCCGACACACCAACCCACCCCACCCACATTCACCTAGACACACCCACTCTGACACACCCCCACTAACACACTGACACACCCAGACACATCTACAGTAACACCCCGACACACCAACCCCACCCCACCCACATTCACCTAGACACACCCACCCCGACACACACTGACATACCCACACTAACACAGCCACCTCCACCCAGACACACAATGACACACCCACCGCGACACACCCAGCCCCACCCACCCACCCAGACAGCGCTGAAATAGTCCAGCGCGCAGCCGATGAGCGCGCACACGTGGCCCAGGACGAGCTGCAGGCCGACCAGGCTCCATGACAGGTAGAGCAGGTAGAGCAGCGGCGCCCCGGCGAACACCAGCAGCAGCAGCTTCAGCCGCTCGGCCACCAGCTGCCCCAGCGCGTCCACCCCGGAGTCGACGCAGCGCAGCGGCACCAGCAGCGTCCCCAGCAGCAGCGGCGTGCCGCTCTCCTGCAGCCCGCCCAGCCAGCGGCGACACAGCCGCGCCAGGGAGTGCTTGAACGGGTGGAGGAAGGTGCCGCACAGCACCGCCCAGAGCAGCGGCCGGAGGAAGGCCTCCAGGATGAAGTAGACGAGCACCGCGGCGCCGCAGCAGATCGCCACGAAGATCATGGCGCCCGTGTTGTAGAAGGCCTGCTTGATGTTCTTGTCGAACTTCAGCGCCTGGTGGTGGCTCAGCAGCTGGCTGACCATCCCCACCGCGGGCGTCGTCGACTCGCTGAACGACACGCGGTCGCGGGGCCGCGCCGAGAGCGGGGTGGCCGTCTCCGGCTCCCCGTCCGGCCCGGAGCCCTCCGCGTCCGCCATCTTGGTCTGCGGAGCCCGCGTCCCCGCCTCGCCCGGGAGCGGCGCGGTGCACCCTGGGAGATGTAGTATTTGCCCAAGAGCAGGTCAGCATAGATATGTACACGCTAGATGCCGCATTCAGCGCCTCAGGACTTTTGCGCCGCGTACGGCTGTAATAACATAAAGTTAGATTTTATTTTATCATCTAATAACGTTATTCACGTCACACACCAGAGCGTCTGTCTTCCCGACCCACCACATAGTGTAGAGACCCGTAAATACTGCAGTTCTATACAAGATGCTTCTGTGTATGGACCTGCCCTGTCTAGTTATTTTTCCAAGTAGGTATTTCATATTAAATTCTCCTTGTTTGAAAAATATATGGTGTACAGCTCATTGTCTGTAGTTCTTTACAAATCCATAAAAATGCCTGTTGCTTTGGATAAAAGCGTAAATATGAATGCATGAGTAGTAACAGGGCTTACCATGAACATTGTGGTTGTATTGTTCTGCATGTAGTACGATTGTAATTTAAGTTTATTTTGAATGGAAAAAATACCTATGCAGACATTTGGGACATAAAATTATGCTATATTTTTAAAAAATGCTTCTCTAGCAGTTTATTATGTCTGACAAACAAGACAATAAAAATCTCTTCTCAAATTTGTCAGTTTATGGTCCTTTAATTCACACAAAGAAGACAAACATTTCCTGCATCTCAGACACCAGTTTATTTTTCAAAAGAATTTCTTTACTTTTGATGCACTTTTCCCCACAATGTCACAGTATTAAAACTACATTCTAATACAGCCTATACTGGACAGTTTTAAAAATGTAAGTTATTATGAAACTATGACCATGTCTCTGTTTCTCAGCCCATCCAGGATTTTTTTCTCGTGATCTTCACCAGCACCATTCTGCCAAATATGCAACACATGCGCATGCATGCACACAGACCGGAAGAAAAGGCCAAAAATGTCCGCTAAAATATCTCTATATTCGTTGAAACATTATGTGGTCGTGTACATATGCTTTTTGCATTGCATTTTAAAAAGCTGCATTAAAACCAGGCATTTAGATTAGGCCGGCAAGGGAGCACTTTCTGTTTTCTAACTCGTGTGTGTAGGGGTGTTAATACTGGAACATGAGTAAATACTTCTGCCATGATACTAATGATGAGCTGTGTGTGTGTGCAGATAACAGATTTCCTCTACTCCATAGAACTGGGATTTAGTCTTTATTGCTTGCCCGCTGGCGCTCATCCTGAGCCCGTTGCCGTGGCTACGGCGTCCCCATCAGCAGGTAGAAGGTGAGCGCGACGATGAGGAGCAGGCAGAAGGGAGAGTTGAAGGTCTGGTAAGCGGTGGATGGCATAAAGATGTCCTCATACTTGTAAATACTGATCATGCGTTCCGAGACAGGTGGGGAGTCTATGTCGTGTCGCGTTATGGAACCTGTGTCAGAGGTAAAAGGACAAAGGTCAACCCTAAAACGGCACATAACACACACACACAAACATACACAAACATACACACACACTGACCCTGTATGGCAGGTCCCCAGGCGAACAGGTAGTACCAGCTGAGGTGCAGGTCCACCAGCGTTTCCTCTCGGGGGACGTAGAGCGGCCGCTTGAAGCGGCAGGTGACGCGGCCGCTTTCGAAAATGCCCTCCTCGTCACGCGCCGGGTTACGCTTGATCTCCTTCGCCCACTGGCCCACGTTGTAGAAGTGGTGAATACGGACGCGCCCGTTATCATCGTGGACGCACCCCATGACATCATCACCTCCCTGAAAGGAAGACGAAAGGTGTGTCTGTGCTGAACCTTCAGCGTCTCACCTGAGATCTCATTATTTATTTACAATACATAAATAATATTCATTTATAATAAATAATAATTCAGTTGATGACAATAGCTGAGAGCGCAGTGGTGGTATAGTGGTTAAGGAAGTGGCCCCGTAATCAGAAGGTTGCTGGTTCGAATCCCGATCTGCCAAGGTACCACTGAGGTGCCACTGAGCAAAGTACCGTCCCCACACACTGCTCCCCGGGCGCCTGTCATGGCTGCCCACTGCTCACTCAGGGTGATGGGTTAAATGCAGAGGACAAATTTCACTGTGTGCATCGTGTGCTGTGCTGCTGTGTATCACGTGTGACAATCACTTCACTTTCACTTTTCACTTTTGTGAAGTTAATTCAGGGTTCCAGTCAAAGGACCCCTGAAAGACTTTTTTAACAGGGGAAACATACCAGTCATACCGGGCCTCAACGTAGCTTTATCAGATTTTTGCTGATAAAGATGTTGTCATGTCATGATTCCTTTTTTTTTGCCGCTCTCTGAACGGTGACGTATGATGACCAAAGTACTCTTTACACCTGTCGCCATTTCTGGCCACTGCAGGACCGTAGACATGTAATTGTCATAGACATAGTCAAACTTTCATAATAGGGGACTTTAAGTACTGAGGACTGTTGCTTTGCCTCGGCCCATGTGACCAGTGTGTGAAGTTAGTGATAAATCCATGATGGATCTCTCGCTCACCATTTTCTTGTCGGAGGAGAACCCGACGGCGACCCACCCATCTGTGTCGGCGCTCATTTCAAACTCCACGTCAGTCCCGATGCGTCTGTAGCTCAGGAAGTAATCACACGTCTCTGCATCACAGCCAGGCTTCCCGTACCTGCACACACACACGAAAACCACTGCTTGATTTCTCTCTCACATACAGTACATGCACAAGCATGCGTGTGTGTGTGTGTGTGTGTGTGTTTGTGTGTGTGTGTGTGTGTGTGTGAATGTTTATAGAAGGTCAGTTTATGAAGATCCCACTTCTGTGTTGCTGAAGCAGCCGACGGTTCTTCAATACATCCCTACTCCACCCGCACCTCCGTCAACTCCAGCCAGGGCCATCTGTGCCACGGACCAGCGCCATGTGAGTGTGCAGGGTGTAGTCAGTGTGTGTGTGTGTATTTTGTAGGTAGGTGTGTCTAGAAATGTGTGTGTGATTAGAGATGTGTGGTGTGTTTGGAGATATATGCTGACATTTGTGTGTGTGTGTGTGTGTGTGTGTGTGTGTGTGTGTCAGCTACATTACAGCCAGATCTCAGCTCCACCCTCAGCCCCAAGTAACCACACCCCCTACTAAGCATTACTCCACCCACTCCAAAAGGAGCAAATGTGATTTTAACCGTTAATGTTTAAAGGTTCCAGAAGATTCTGTCAGTTTACAACATTACAACACACACACACACACACACACACACAGAAAAACAGTGATTTCTCACCTGATGCAGCCCTTGGTGATCCCACAATCACTGACTTTAATCCGAGCAAAGGGGTCAACAGGAGGAGCGGTGGGGAACGGGTAACCTGTCAACACACACACACACACACACAAATGTCACACATACACTCACACACACACCTCTAAACACACATCTCTACACATAATACACACACACACACACAAATGTCAGCATACGTCTCTGAACACACATACACTCACACACACACCTCTAAACACACATCTCTACACATAATACACACACACACACAAATGTCAGCATACGTCTCTGAACACACATACACTCACACACACACACACACCTCTAAACACACATCTCTACACATAATACACACACACACACATATCTCAACACAATATACACACACACACAAACACACACACACACACACCTCTAAACACACATCTCAACACAATACACACACACACACACACATCTCAACACAATACACACACACACACCTCTAAACACACCTCTCAACACAATACACACACACACACATCTCAACACAATATACACACACATCTCTACACAATACACACACCTCTAAACACACATCTCTACACAACATACACCCTCACGCCGCTTCTAACTCAGATTTAAAACGCTCAGCCATGGCGTCCCCGGGACCGGAAGTGGCGGAGGGCCGCTGTCCGCGGTGCTGATTACGAACAACAGAGCCCCCCGCGACCCTCACCGTCCTCAGACAGGTATCTGGACTCCAGGAACTCGGAGGCGAACGTGCTGTACGAGTCCTTGTGCGTCTCGGTGTGGCCCGGGTCGCCCTGGTCCCCGCGGCCGGGCCTCAGCGTGCTGTCGTCGGTGGGGCTGCAGGAAGCTCCGCGCCGCAGCAGCAGCAGCAGCAGCAGCGGCAGCGGCGGGCAGACGGACGGGGAGGCCATGGAGCCCGCGGCGCGCCGACGGACGGACTGGAAGCGGGAGTCGGGGTGACGGCGGGAGCCTCCTCAGACCTCCATCTTCCACGCAGCCTTCCGCGGGTCGCTCCTGGTAGAGACCGGGTTGCCAGGTGCGCGGCGCGTCGGTGGGGAAAAAACGTCACGGACACCGCGAGTGCCCGGATTCTCGTCCCGCACGGAGCGCTGTTTCTGTCACACACCTTGTAACATATACACACATTTATAAATATATAATATTTTTTGGAAGCAGTCACGTGATTCGATTTGTATTATTTGGAGTGAAAGGCCACATCTCTGGCAACCCGGAGCGCCCGGTGGTCGGGAACGCGTTTTTTTTACCCACGCATCCCGTTATTAATTGATATTCCGCGTGGACTGGAACGGGACTGAATTGTCTATCTTTGTGTAAATGTGACCATTCCCACACCCCTCGATCAATAAGCCACGATGTCTGGGTTCCCTGCCCGGCTGCACTGTTTGGCTGGAGGGTCATATTGCGTGTTGCATTAATGCAATTAACCTGTTCAGCCCTGTTTTTTTAATGGACATACCCAAAATTTAACACAGAACATCAACGCAATTGCACGGTCTATCAGTTTGATTTAAAATAAAATTCAAAATCATAACGCTCTTGAAATTATTCCAGAGTGAAGGAATCAGCTGGGAATAAGAAAATGAAGATGGAACACTGAAGAAAATGTAAAAGACATTTTCTGAGAGAGGCTGTAGACAGACTACTCCTCAAGTAACCCATATTGCTAACGCCTAATGATAAACTTGCATCAGATGTAAATGCTACAAAAGAGAATACACACACATATATAAATATGTGTGTGTGTGTGTGTGTGTGTGTTCTAGCTGCTGTAGTACTGCTGATCACTCTGATCTGATCTGAATACCCTCAGTCCATGTGATATTTCAATTTTTCTTTCTTAATTAATCTGCAAAAATGAATCTGTAATTCTGTGTTTTCCTGTCAGTATGGGGTGAACATTACTGAGGGAAAATTGTACTTAAACGATTTTAGCAAATGGCTTCAATATAAAAAAGAGTGAAAAATGTAAGTGGGTCTGAATACTTTCCAAACCCCCTGTATATGCTTCCATTGTGGTCTGTTTTCAGGAAGCACAAAATGGCCTTCCTCTGCTTTGCTGGTGATCTTCACATTTATCTGTGTATGTGTGTCATCCATCTATTCAGAACTGGTTGAACTTTCTCCGAGACGTTCAAAACATGGATGGAGATAAACATTCTCAGTCTGGAAAAAAAAAAAAGATTGTTTTTGGTAAGTCTAATCTCCTTAGTGGTTATGACAGCGTTATTGGGTTTCTGGCATCTTTTTCTCATCAGTCTGCCAGAAATCTTGGGGTAATTTTTGACTTGGATGAACAGATCAACGCAGTTGTTATGTCCAGCTTTTTTCAACTTCGACTTGTTGGTAAAGTTAAGCACTAAATGCCCCCTGAACAGTTTGAGACAGTAATTCATGCTTTCATCACATCGCGCCTTGACTACTGTAACTCACGACACATAGGTCTCATTCAGCTTTGGGGGGGCAGTGGTGGCCTAGCGGTTAAGGATGCGGCCCCGTAATCAGAAGGTTGCCGGTTAAAATATTACTTATGGTTTTTAAAAGCTAAATAATTTTGCGGCTGCTTACCTGTCGGAGCTGCTTGTTCCTTATGGTCTTTCCAGATCGCCTTGCCATTCTCTGATCACCAATTACTGCATATCCACAGAACAAAGCTCTAACCCAGAAGTAATATGGAGCCTCGGTCGTGAAACAGCCTCCCCTTGCAGTTGAGAGCCGTCCAAAGTCGAGAGTGTTAAAACCCTGTTTTCACGTGCATTTAATTCCTCTTGATTTCTGAAGCTGGCTTCATTTTATCTATTTCTACTTTTTTTAATTTGGAATGCAGGTAGCAGTGGAATATCATCTCAATGCACGATGCAGAAAAGTTGATCCGTGCCTTTATCACATCAAGGTTAGATTACTGCAACGCACTAGTGTCTGGATGCTCTAGTAGGTGCATTAGTAAACTCCACCTAGTACAGAATGCTGCAGCCAGAGTTCTAACTAGAACCCTAATTGTCGGCGACTTTAACATCCACTGTGAAAAATTAGAAGACTCACTAAGAACCGCATTCCTGTCTTTATTAGACTCAGTTGGAGTTAACCAACATGTAATAGGACCTACTCACGAAGGTGGTCACACGCTCGATCTTGTGTTGACCTTCGGTTTAAATATAGAAGATATAGTTACTCTTCCGCAATCTGAAATGATCTCAGATCATTTCCTCATCGCTTTTAAAATATGTATCAAACACAACAAACTCAATCCCCCTCGTTATAGAGACAAACAGACAATTACATCAAGTACGGCACAGAGGTTTATTAATACCTTACCAGATTTATCAATGCTGATAAACTCACCGTCAGACCCCGCTGAACTTGACCAAGCGACCAAATGTCTAGAATTAACAGTGCGTAGTACGTTAGATATAGTCGCTCCCCTCAAAAGGAAGATAGTAAGAGATAAAAACGTAATTCCTTGGTATAATGATCACACGCGCTCGCTTAAGAAGACCGCCCGGAAATTAGAACACAAATGGCGTCAAAGTAAATTAAACATATTCCGAATAGCTTGGAAGGAGAGCCTACTTAATTATAAGAAGGCTCTTAGCGCGGCTCGATCAACGTATCTGTCCTCGTTAATAGACAAGAACAAAAATCCCGGATTCCTGTTTAAACCTATAGCCAAACTAACCAGGAATAAGACAGAAACGGATACTACTACTCAATATCATCATAGTAGCGATGATTTTATGAATTTCTTTAATACTAAAATTGTCGCAAATAGAGAGAAGATTAAAAGCACAACAAATAGCTCCGCCGATATTTCCATGGAAAATAATCTTCTAATAGACGACCACCGATTAGAACGATTCAACCCTATTAAAGAGCATGAATTAATCAAATTAATCTCATCATCAAATCAATGTACTTGCGCTTTGGATCCGATTCCAACAAGGTTCCTTAAGCAAATAGCACCCAATATTATAAATTCTATCCTCAAAATTGTTAACTCGTCGCTTAGCACCGGCCACGTACCAAGTTCGTTCAAGGTAGCAGTCATTAGACCCCTGATTAAAAAGCCAGATCTTGATCGCAGTCAGCTTTCAAATTATAGACCGATATCCAACCTTCCGTTCATATCAAAAATCTTAGAAAAAGTTGTAGCCCAGCAGCTGAGCGCATACCTAGACTGTAACAATATCCACGAAGTATATCAATCTGGATTTAGACCCCATCATAGCACTGAGACAGCGCTGGTTAAAGTGGTTAATGACCTGCTGTTGGCCTCTGATCAGGGACGCATCTCGCTGCTTGTCCTGCTTGATCTGAGTGCAGCGTTTGACACTATCGATCACGCTATTCTCCTTGCCAGGTTAGAGAATGTTATTGGGATTAAGGGAACAGCCCTTGAATGGTTCAGATCATATTTGACCAACCGATATCAGTTTGTGGACATCAATGGAGTTTCGTCTTCACATAGTAAAGTAGAGTTTGGTGTTCCACAAGGTTCTGTCCTAGGTCCGTTACTTTTTTCTCTATACATGTTACCTTTAGGCGACGTCATCCGCAAACACGGTATTAGCTTTCGTTGCTACGCTGACGACACACAGCTATATCTGTCAGCAATGCCAGACCAGAGACAGCAGCTGAACAATATAGAGAATTGTCTGAAGGACATTAGACAGTGGATGCTCACCAACTTTCTCCTGTTAAACCCTGACAAGACAGAAGCGCTTGTACTTGGGCCTCAAGCAGCCAGGCATAAACTGGCTGACTACACAATAACCCTGGATAGCCTTTCTATCTCACCGAGTATTGAAGTGAAGGATCTAGGTGTCATCATTGAGTTCGCACGTAGATAATGTCACTAGAATAGCATTCTTTCACCTTAGAAATATTGCGAAAATAAGAAATATCATTTCAATGCATGATGCAGAAAAGTTGGTCCATGCATTTATTACATCAAGGTTAGATTACTGCAATGCATTATTGTCTGGATGCTCTAGTAGGTGCATGAGTAAACTCCAGCTAGTACAGAACGCTGCAGCCAGAGTTCTAACCAGAACCAGGAAATTTGACCACATCACCCCAGTCTTACAATCACTGCACTGGTTACCCATCAAATTTAGGATTGACTACAAAATCCTACTTTTAACCTATAAAGCTCTAAATGGTCTCGCCCCACAGTACCTGAGTGAACTTTTGGTTCCTTACGAACCGCCACGCCCCCTTCGATCAATGGGTGCGGGGTCACTACTGGTACCAAAGGTGCAGAAGGTCACAGCTGGGAGCAGATCATTCTCCTATAGAGCTCCGCAGTTGTGGAACAGCTTGCCTGTCAGTGTCCGGGATTCAAACACAGTCTCAGTGTTTAAATCCAATCTCAAAACCTATCTGTTTTCTCTGGCTTTTTGCTAAAGTCCTAGACCCTCATTTCACTTGATTTTGACACAGTGTCAATTATAAAGTCCAAAAGTTAAATTCACCAGTTAGGCTGTCCTAGTTAGGGTACCGGGCCACTGTAGCACCAATATACCACTATAACCACATATTTCAGTATCGGTCGTACAGTGCAACCGTCTGCCGCTGCTTCTGTTTGTTTTTCTCCGAGACACGGAATCAAGCGTCCAGACTACTGGCAGACCCCAGTGAAGAGACCAGCAAATAAATCCTGGTTCCTGACAACTGCTTTACAAGGACAAAACATGACACAAACCAGAGGGTCACCACAGCCACCACCACCGTTACAACTACAGATATAGGGATCTTCAAATGGACCAGTAACATCATTATGGACACGTAATCTAGACCATGACACTGGACTACATCCTGGACTTCTCCAACCCTACAACTGTAGGACTTATTATTATATCATCCCCAACCCTGCACTGACACCATTTGCAGGCTCACTCTACCCTGGAAGGGGGTCCCTCTCTGTATCACTCCTTCCCAAGGTTTCTTCCTCTCTTTTTTTCTCTCTCCTAGAGTTTTTTTGTGTGGAGTTTTTCCTTGTGTGCAGAAGGGTCAAGTGTGGGGGGTGTCAACTGTAGGGCCTGTCAAAGCCCATTGAGACATACTGTATGTGATTTTGGGCTATATAAGAAATAAATGTTGTTGATGTTGTTGTAAATCTATACTGAAAACACATCTGTTTACTCTGGTCTTCTGTTAAAGTCCCAGACACAGTGTCAATTATAAAGTCCAGTTTATCACACAGTCACTCTGTTAAGCACAGACAGTGTTAAATTCACCTTAGTTAGGGTATCGCGCCACTGTAGCACAAATATACTACTAAGACACATCAGTCACATAACACATAACTCCACATGTGTTCATTCTATGTTTTGATGCCTTCAGTGAGAATGAAAATAAAGAAAACTCATTGAATGAGAAGGTGTCCAAACTTTTGGCCTGTACTGTACAGGGTGGGCCATTTATATGGATACACCTTAATAAAATGGGAATGGTTGGTGATATTAACGTCCTGTATATGTATTAGTATATGTGAGGGGGCAAACTTTTCAAGATGGGTGGTGATCATAGTGGCCATTTTGAAGTTGGCCATCTTGGATCCAATTTTTGTTTTTTCAATAGGAAGAGGGTCATGTGACACATCATATTTATTGGTAATTTCACAAGAAAAACAATGGTAACTTTATTATTTCATGAGTTATTTACAAGTTTTATACATTGACTATGTATAAAATGTGTTCAATGTCACCAACCATTCCCATTTCATTAAGGTGTATCCATATAAATGGCCCACCCTGTATATCCCCTATGGGACGTATTAACTGTACACTGTTTGTGTGTTTTACATTTACATTTACATTTACATTTACGGCATTTGGCAGACGCCCTTATCCAGAGCGACTTACAACGTGCTTTTTACAGAGTCTTTTATGATACTTTAATTATGAAAACACCCAGCATTACCCAGAATTCTACAGGAAGAAGCGTTGGGCAGAACAGTGTTCTGGAGAAATCAGGCCATGTCAATTTCACTGGTGTAAAAAAGACCATGTGGTGTTGGAGAAGAGAACAGAGTGTGTAGAAAAACTCTTTCACCCTCCACACAAAGCACTGTATTCAACCACTCCAATTTGATGTTTCCTGGCAGAAAGAGGCATGGCACAATAGAGGTTAAAATGAACAGTTTCTAATTTATTAACACCGGTAAATAATTATTGTAGTTACATGTGAATACTGAATGTAAAAAGGTACCAAGGTTACAGAGAAAATAAAAATGAGAAAAAAGAGTAAAGAGGGAGAAGAGAAAGAGAGAGGGAGAGAAAGACTCAGAAGCCTTCCGGCTTACGATGGAAAACCCCCTGAGCAAGAAAGCTCCGAGTCCCTTTTCCACATGTGAGCAGACCTTTATACCCCTGGCCTACAGGAAGTTGTCACTGGCCTACAGGAAGTTGTCACTGACCAATCAGAACCTGTTGTTTCTGATGTCATGCCCCCGGTGCCTCCCATTTGGGGAAGACAAAGAGGGTGGGCGGTCCTGACAGCTGAGTCTTCACACGTTGCCGTCAGACAAAAGACATGTAAAACAGAGGTGCTGAATCTTCACGCACATCCATCCACACAGGAATGTCACACCTCCCCCTGCAGACAGCTGTTTTGCAACACAAAAGGCATGCTCCCGTGATGTCCATCCTTACACTGGACAATCAATCAATCAATCAATCTAACACTAACACTAACTCATTCATAAGACTGGCCATGTCCCCACTGCCACGTCTGAAGAAACCATCCCTTGACTGCACTGTATAAGCCAACTTGCAAAAAGTTCATTAAATTAATGTTATTAAGTAAAATGAACTAATATGTGTAAATTTGGGAAATCATTGAAGAAAATTGAGTTAATTTAACAAAACCAGTCAAAAGGGTTATCAAACAAGCATTGTTTTGATGGTTTTACTTAAATATTTTAGTGCAAAGTTATAAAGGGTGCAATTTTTAAACAATTGTGTCCATTTAGTATCATGTGTCCAAGGTAGTATCATGTGGGGGCGGAGCTCCCCAGAATGCACAATTTAAAATGGAGAAGAACAGGGGTTGCTCTGATGGAGAAGTTGCCTGTCTACTCAGTCCTGGAGGAAATAGGGACGCTTTAAATGTATGTGTTGGTAGAGTATTATTTGTGGAGCTTTAAGTCTGTTGGCCACCGTCTAGCTAAAGACTGTTTTTACTCCTGCTTTAATCCAGCTTGGACTCAAAGCTGCACATTTCACAGAGGATCTACATGCAGTTTTGATTCCCCTGGACTGCTCAGCAGTCTTCTCATGAATATAACCTTGGGACTTCAGATTCAGTCTGGAAGAGGATAGGTTTCTCCAGAACTGTCGTGACAGGAATTCAAGTCCATTCCCATCTTCAACTAAATAAAGACTAAAGATTTTGCTTTTATGTCGGTCTTGTTGGTCCCCTAATTCTGTATCTGAAGTCTCTTGGTGCAGAATTACAGCCACTTTGATCCCGTCCCACAATGAGGTTTCACCGTCTGTAGCTTTAAATGCTAATGAGCAGGAGAGAGGCGGGACGAGGAGGAGAGCGGCCTATAGAAGTGAGCGGGAAATGACGTCATCAACACCATTCACCAACCACAACGTTAGGTGCAGGAAAGAGGTCATGTTGACTTAAAAAAAAAAAAAAATTCATGAACCCACTGGTTCTTCAGAGTCTCACGTGACAGAACAAAATAATGTTTTAAGGCAAGCGTGGGAAAAAGCAGCTATGCGGGTATGAAGATCAGGAATTAAAAAGTGAAGGTTAAGTGATTGTCGTTGTGAAACACTGCAGCACAGCACACAGTGACTCAGTGAAATGTGTCCTCTGTATTTAACTCTTCACCCTTGGTGAGCAGTGGGCACCATGACAGGTGCCCAGGGAGCAGCGTGTGGAGACGGCGCTTTGCTCAGTGGCACCTTGGCGAACCTTCTGATTAAGGGGGCGCTTCCTTAACCACTATGCACTACTGCCCCACCGGGGAACATGGACTACAAAGCGCATCTGATAAAGGTTGTAAATGTAAATAAGCAGCAGCTCAAAACTACACGCCCACCCACATACACACACACACACACTCACACTCACATTGAGGAGATCGTCTGTGCATTAATTAGCCAGTAGATGGCAGTCAAGTCACACACACACACACACACACACACACACAAAGCAGTCAGCAGATGGCAGTGCTGTTCCATCACAGAAGCCTGGATCGCAGTGTGTGTGTGTGTGTGTGTGTAGGTGTGGGTGTCATGGCCAAAGTGTCTTGTAGAACACGGTTGATTTCTTGTATCAGTGTGCTCGTATGAAGACTTTTTAAATGCATGTGTTGATAAAACTGACCTTTCACCCTTAACCTTTCGCCTCCCACACACACACACACAAACACACACACACACACACACCACTTGATCCTCCTTCCACTGTATCGATTTGTTCCACTCAAAACCCTCTTGTCCATTTAGAAAGCGTTTATCAGGGTTATTATATTCAACTCAGGACTACTTAATAACCTGAACCAATTACCATCACACACACACACACACACACACACACACACCTCACCCAATTACCCCTCCTGTGCTCAGGGTGACAGAACGATGAGTTCCCCACACACAGTAATGAAGAACCTACGGCGTACCTGCCTTATCTTAATAACCTCACACACACACACACACACACACACACACACACACACACACACACACACACACACACAAATCTGTTAAATGTCAGTAGCATCTCTCCTGGGTGTGGGTGACACAGAAACACTGCCTACAGGTAATGTTCACAAACACTGTTTCTGTGTGTTTAATATGTAGTATTATAAACTATTTTCATCTCATGGTCATGGTGTAAGGGAAGAAGCAATTCACGCGTGCACACACACACACACACACACACACACAGATGTGCAGCTGTCAGGCCAGCTTATACTGTGACAGGTGAGTAAGAGCAGCTGGCTTGTCCATCTTCCCGTCCCTGACACACACACACAGAGCGATCGATGGACGTGTGTGCAGCCGACTCCAGGCAGCAGCCACTGCTGGGCTCTAATCTCCTCCGGTCCCCGTTTGGACCAGGAGCCCATTATGAGCAGCGCGTGCTGTTAGCACATTCATCTGTGCAAATCCCCCCCCCGTCCCATGAGAGGGAAGTGAGGTGATAGGTGTGTGTGTGTGTGTGTGTG
Organism: Denticeps clupeoides; assembly: GCF_900700375.1. Classification (NCBI taxonomy): domain Eukaryota; kingdom Metazoa; phylum Chordata; class Actinopteri; order Clupeiformes; family Denticipitidae; genus Denticeps; species Denticeps clupeoides. Next base: position 2,141,930 of record NC_041711.1, read on the forward strand.
TGTGTGAGATTATGAGTTGGAGGGACTCTATATCTGTTCTCCAGCTCCCCTCTCGGAGTCTCTGATCAGAAGTCCGGGCACAGAGACCGATCAGCTCTCACTTCTCCCTGTCTCTCCTGCTCCCAGACAATTAAAACCAGATTTATGGGGATGAATGCAGGCATACTGTAGTAAATACACAAGTAAAATACATTTAATTATCGTTCATTTCCTTTTTTCCATCTCTGCTACAAAATGAGGAATATCACAAAGAGATACATATATAATAATATATACATCATATATAATTACAATATATTACAAAAAGAAAGGATTGGAGTCAATATAATCAAATTCTGCTTGATCTTTGTTATTTGTGTAGCTACAGACAGAAAGAAAATCTGAATGATCAGGTGTGTAGAATAAAGGAAGGTTCTATAATAATATCAATAACAACAATATTATTATTAATAATAATAACAAGGGGAAGAAGAATCTTGAAGGACACCCTCGAATGACTTTTGTGTTCAATTGTGTTCCATTGTGTTTGAAGGTTCCTGTACTCTGCAATCTTCCTAGCTAATTATTAGTAATATGACATTTCGCACTTTAGTTTTCTCACACCTATTAAAAATAAGAATTATTTTTAAAATTACTGTCTTGTTTTCTTCTATTTAAACAATTTTTTTTTGTTAGTTGCTCAGCCTCTTCTGCACGTTGCACGTTGTACAAGATGGTGACGCAGGTTCCTTGTGTCTGTAACTGGTGTGCAACCAGACTAGTGCAACTATTATAATAATAATAATAATGATAATAATAATAATAACCTGAGTGAGTAATAACCCCGCCCTGCACCCAGCCGCAAACATAATTAGGAATAAATGATTATTGACAGTTAATGAGTGAGTGTGAACATGAAGAAGAACATTAAATTCCTATCCGTAACACAACACACCCATTTTTTTAATTATTTTTCATTTCATTCCTCGGTTTTCTTCCATCTCTTCATCTCCGTCTTCATCCCCTCTCTCACATTGATTGGGATGTCCAGCCTAAAGGCGCTGGTGTGACAGGGTTTAGTGTCTTTTTGTTCATTACAAACAAGCCCTGCAGACAACACACACACACACACACACACAAGCTTAAATAAAACGCAGCAGACACTGGACACCAGACCTGATCTGTTCACATTTCAGAGATGTTCCTGTGCTGTTAACATGTAAACGTGTCTGTTGTTCATGTGTCCATGTGTCCTGACCAGGGGCTTCATCCACCTGTTTACACCGAAGGCCACCTTAACGTCCCTGACCCTAAATCAATTACCGCTGCACCACCCCACTTAACAAGCCGCGCTTTGTCCGGATCAATAGTGTCATTAGATTTCACTCAGTGTGGAACACACACACACACACACACACACTGACATCTCCCTCTGAGACAGGCGTCACACGCTTGTGTGTATGTGGTTAAATCAGCTGCTCTCTGATTGGCAGTCGGACGATTATTCCGTCCAACATGTCCAGTTATTGGACTGAGGTTGGGGGTTCGACTGTTCATAATTCATGCAGGTCAGCCGGGATTTGAGAGAATCCTGTCTTTGTGTGGCTCTTTGATTCCTCACGTTAATGAGGACGTCTGGATCTGGACACGGAGCTGCTTTTAAATTCTGATTATTCCATCATTCCTGTCTGAATTCACTCAAACATATAAACGCATAGACACACACTTGTAAGGAAATTGCAGGTGTGTGAGACTGGTGTCTGTGTGTAATGTAATGTGTCGTGGTGTGAAGTGGAGTACGTGTGTGTGTATGGGCACTTTGTGGAGACCAAGAGTCCAAAAACACTTGCTGTAAGTGACATGTTTGTCCCCACAAGTTGTGCCTGTGTGTGTCAGTGTGAATGAGAGGGGTTGTAGTTAGATCTTAGTGGAGACCAAGTGTCCTTCAAAAAAGAAAAATCTGATATTTACTGAAAATTAGGACATTTTTCTGCAAGGGACATACTTGTAATACCCCCACAAAGTTAAAAGAAGTGTGTGTGTGTGTGTGTGTGCTGATATAAGTGTCTGAATGTTCAGTTTATTGTGTTTGTTTTACTGCCGCAGCTTTTATGCTCTGAGGTGTAAGGATACACACTGTGTGCTACTGTAAAACACAGCAATAACTGTGATTCATGCTCCCTTCCACAATCACACACACACGCAGTACAAGCTCAAGAATTACAGCTACTGATTTAGTCATTACTGTCAGTCACAATTTATTGCCGTGCAGTTAGAGTTCACACACACGCACAGACACACACATAATGATCACAATCATTTTTACTAATAAGTAAGTAGACCGAGGGAGCGAAATTCACCCACCGATTAGATGCATGATATGCACGTGCACAGCCCCGTGATAAATGCGCTGTCATCAGTCGATGTGTGTGTTTGCATGGCTCTAATACGGAATAAAAGCGACTACACGGCAGAATCTATTTTAGCATGGACACACACACACATACACACTCACTCACACCTGAAAAGATGAGTGTATAGAGCTGATAATGCATAAACTTTACTACTGTCAGTAGGCGGCGCTATAATTAGGGAAAATAAAATGTATACACACACACACACACACACACACACTGACAGGCCCCTAAGCTGTGATTATCTGAGCGAGCAGCTGAGGGACCCCTCACGGCCGTCTAGGCCCCTGCCTGCCAATAATTAGCCAAGTTAATTACAACCATACTGCAGGTTAAGCCACTGAGATCACCCTAGAGAAACATTTACACACACACACACACACACACACACACACAGGTACTTAACATACACGGGCGGGACACACACACTCAGCGGGGTGGGACAGCAGGAGGAGGACAGGATGGACAGATTAAGAAACGGCCCCAGGTCCTGCGGTCCGGGGGGAATCTGAACTATCACTCTCTCCGCACCTTTATCTCCCGCTCAGCCTCGGCGCTTCTGTCTCTCTCCACTTCCCCGTAACCCGCGGCCCACCGTGCGGGAGGTACCGGCGGTCCCGGGAAGGGAGAGAAGTGTCACACAGAACCGAGAGACAGACAGCGGCGCGGGAGGGAGGGAGGGAGGAGGGGAAGCGGCGGTGAAGGAGGTGAATTCAGGAGAAGCAGACGAGCAGAAGCTGGACCCTGAAGGCCTCGGTGTTCTTCCTGCAGACGTTCTACACCCTCGCAGACACCCACAAAGACACAGAACCTCTGCGCAATATTGTATTTTACTATTTATAATATTATTATTATAAAAGTTAATGAAGTAGAAGTTGTTCAGAGTGACATTGTTAAGTATGGTTAGAACAAACAGAAACATGAGACAATTAACCCCAAAAGTCGCTCTGATCCTCCTTTCTGGACGATTCTTTACACGCCATTAAAATACGAACCCGTGTCTCCATCATCACAGGCCTGAAGACAGAAAGGTGCTGCCAAGATGAGGGAAAAAACACTTGCTGGAAGTGACATGTGTCACTACGGTTACAATATTTAAATCAAAGCGCAGAACGCACCTGTACTCCCAGGCCTTCTATTGTTATTATTATCATTGTTTTATTTCATATTTATTTCATAACAGAATTCGGCGCGATCAGAACCTTCAGAAAAAATGGATCAAGGTTACCGGTTTATATCATCCAGAGGTGTGATATCTAATTTAAAGGACTTGACAGTAATGGGTGTCTTGTTGTCGTATGACATGCTTTTAATATGTAAGGTGAAAAATAAAAATCTGTTATTAATGATAGACATGAGCCTCACCTGACGACGGTGGGCACGTAGACCCCTGAACTCTGCGTTTGAAGAGACGGGAACCAGAGACGCCGCCTGATTAATGGGGCGGAGCTTCTCCAAACATCATCCCAGTCCCGCCTCCACGGTCCATTCAGGGTGAATAATGTCTAATTTATCCCTCTTAACCCACTGACACTTAATTAATACTTTGGCATCAGTACTAGATATGCAAGGGCTAAACACACACACACACACAAACACACACACACACAGTTTCCATCCATGCAATTTAGCTGAAATTAATGAATTGAATTTATATACTGTGTGTGTGTTATCACCCTGCTGGCCCTTGTTAATCCTGGTGTTTCCATTACGGGCTGTATTGATAATGGTCATTAACATATTGATAATGATCATTACCATATTAATGATGATGGGGTGGATGTTATTGTTTGTTATTGTTTGTCCCCGGCATTAATCATCGTCGGGAGCTACAGAGCTGACAGCTCAATCACACACACACACACACACACACACACACACACACACCATAATCAGCACTGCCATCTCGGAGATGCTTTCAGCCAACATAATGCTTTTGTCTACTGATAAATTATTTTGTAATGCTACACACACACACACACACACACATGATTGACGCGACCCTTCTGCCCCCTCCAGCTGCCGGCGAGGTGCAGCATTCTCCAGCTGAGCCGGGGTCTCGCTGGCATCACTGTTACTGTGACGATGGGGGCACAAATTCCCATGATGCCAGGCAGACAATTGTTTTCTCTGATTGGGTAGATTCACACACACACACACAGCGTCCATCTCATCTCTTCTTGGCTGAATGGTGGTATATGTTCAGTTGGGAATATGCAGCGTACTTCCGTGTGATTGACAGCCCACTGAGGCGTGGAGAGCAGCCAGATCACCCAAGGCCAGATACACACCCTCACACACACACACACACACACACCAGAGAGGGTCTCGAGAAGCTGCATCTCACATTTTTCAACCTGAACCTTTCTACAAACCAGTCAGATGGGTCCAGTGACGTGAAGAATGTTCCCATCTAACCATCTGATGGAGGAACATATGCCCGACAGAAAAGTGGAACATCTCCAGAAATCATGATGGCCCAGAATTTCAGGGAGGAGAATTCCTACTGGACAACACAAATATTGAGCAATCTGAAAATATGTAAAGTGTGACTTGAGTTCTACTGCACATCCAGACAAATTAAAACCAAGAGAACAGGGAGGTGCTTCAATATACCCATCCCGTCAGATCCATCCTGCTCTGATCATGACGGGTTGCCTGTTCCACCATGAGGAGCCACAGCCTGGACTGAGATTGCCTCGGCAGATGATGTTCCATGAAGGAACACGTTGTTCCAGTAGGAGCCTTTGTGACAGAGTTGGCTGCATCTACCCTGTGTCTCCATCTCAGATGATGGGGATCGGCCCGACCGCAGGAAGCTGTCCTCCTCCGTTTACGTGTAGAAATCTCAGACCGAGCCAGATCCAAGAAGTCCACGTTGATGTTGAGTAAATCTCAACGTAAAAGAGGTACGAGGATAAAAATCCAGGCCAATCGGCTTCCTTCGCCGCGCACGTAATTTATCCTTTTACGGCGGCCATCATTGGCGCCGTTATGTGCCTGCAAGTGCGTTATTGATTGCTTTATTAAAAAGCCCCTGTGAGAGTGTTTTATGCTGTGCGTGTAAATCACGGCGCGCGATATGCTAATACATTGCCGTGTTTTATGGATGCAGTAAAAAAGCCGAAATCCATAATTTGCTAACGGCTAACGTGCAGGAAGCGGCGGCCTGAAGCGGGCCGGTGAATGCGAATGGAGATCGCAGAGGTGCAGCCGATCCGTCATCCCGGTAAAGAGGGCGTTCCCTCGCCCCGTCTTCAGGCCTGTGATGGATGGAGACACGGGTTCATATTTTAATGGCGTGTAAAGTATCGTCCAGAAACGAGGATCAGAGCGGCGCGGGGTGACTTTAGGGGTTAATGTGTTCTAGTCCTATTTAACAAAGTCACACTGAGCAACTACTATTTCATTATTTACAATATTATTATTATTATGAACGTTAGAGGGTACAGATTCCATCTCCCCGCCCTTTTTTCCTTCTTAACTTATCACTTTCACATATAAAAAGAGTAGTAGTTTTAATAAATGATACATGCATGGCACCATACCTGCTTTGTCACCTCTTTCTGAACATCTGGAACCCTTGAGAAATTTACATTTACATTTAATACATAAGGGCTGTGAGGTAGGATGGTGCTACTCCATGTTTGGCTTTGTAGGCCAGCATCAGTATTTTGGATCTGATGCGTGGAGCTACTGGGAGCCGGTGGAGGGAACGTAGCAGACGGGCGGTGTGGGAGAACTTGGGAAGGTGCTGCTGCATTTTGTATGAGTTGTAGAGGTCAGAGGGTACATAGAGGTAGACCAGCTAGAAGGGAGAAATGATGATCAGGCTGCGGTAGATGAATGTAAATCTGTCCATGGTTAGAGGTCAGTGGTACAGGAACGCAGGAAATTATAACAGCAGCCTTGCCAAACCGCCTCATTCGTAGCTTGCAGCTCTGGGGGTCAAAGGTCCCGGAATAAAAGTGACAGGGTGAAGGTGACCCAGGACAACGCGGATCAGCGTTGCGACGCGTGCTTTATGTTCGTCATTGTGTGATTAAAGCGCAATCGGCGCATGGGTTAAAAATACGTCTCCACCCCCCATATTTAATACCTGCGTGCTAATGAGCGGCTAACGCCAGCCCGCGACCTCAAACTGCCAACAAAACGGATGCGGTGGCACGCGGCGATGCGTCTGGCCGCCTCCTGTTACGGAATGAAAGGCCATTAAAATAAACGCCCCCGAGATCATTAATTAAAACGAGAGGGGCTGCACGTTATCGCCGGATTTCAGGACTCCTCCCGCCTTGAGGGCCCACCTCGCCAGGGAGAGGAGTCAGAGGCCGTGCACCTGCCTGTACGTACCTGCCTGTACGTACACACACACACACACACTTTTACACACTCAAATCCACACACCTTGGAACGCTGTGAAAAGCTGAAATGAATAAAGATCACAGTAACTTTTAAAAGGTCCCCGGTGGTCTATCGGTTAGGATTCGGCGCTTTCACCGCCACGGCCTGAGATTTGTGAGATTTTGTGGTGGCCTAGTGGTTAAGGAAGCGGCCGTAAGGTTGCTGGTTCGAATCCCGAAGTGCCAATGTGCCACTGAGCAAAGCACCGTCCCCACACACTGCTCCCCGGGCACCTGTCATGGTGCCCACTGCTCACCAAGGGTGATGGTTAAATGCAGAGGACACATTTCACTGTGTTCGCCGTGTGCTGTGCATCACAGTGACAATCACTTCACTTTCACGAACTCTGCAATTTCATTTAAAAAATGACACGTTAATCGCTGCAATTCACTTAACTTTAATGCAGCTGTGTTTTGTTCACTTGCAGTGCAGGGAGCACAGGAGCGGCAACCAATCGCAGCGCGTTATCAATGCGGGCGAAAAGACCGACGGATTCAAGTCAATTTAGAAACAGCTGCCGGTTGAACTGAAACCTTTGCTGGCGCTGGTTGTTACTGGAGCAGCTATTGATCCGCCTCAGGGGTCGTATCAAACAGAACTCATCGTATTTGGAGTGGGCCAGGGACCCCCCAACCAGGCAGCGAGCTGGAGCTCTCTACTGTTATCCCCAACACACCTCTGTTTTTACTCGCAGGTGGCACACACACACACACACACACACACACACACACACACACACACACACACACACACACAGACGAGGCTCAATTCCAACTTTTAATGAGAACACATTCGTCGTGCGTCACATCACATTTGCTGACAAACACCCCCGTTCCTCGCCACGGGACGACCGAAGTCAGGAATCCGAGCCTGTTAACCCCCCCCCAACATCCGCATCATTGTCCCCATCGACCCGGACCCGCCGACAGTCCGAATTCCCCCGCATCGATCCCGCGGTGCCGCACCTCTAATGGGCGAGCTCGGGCGGCCGGGTCGATGCGCGGGCGTCTTCGTTAGATGTGTCGCCGCCGCGTCACGGGAGGAGCGGGGCGGGGGGGCTCTTGTCCTTTCAGCTTCCGCCGGCCCGACTACACACTAATGGGGACGAATTCCAGCGGCTTCCTGGAGCTGACGAAGCCGCCGTCCTCACACACGTAATCACACTCAAAACCACAGAGAGAGAGAGAGATATAGAGCGAGAGTGTGTGTGAGTATATGAGTGAGAGTGTGTGTGTGAGATTGTGTGTGAATGAATGAGTGTGAGTGTGAGAGTGTGTGTGTGAATGAATGAGTGTGTGTGTGTGTGTGTGTGAATGAATGAATGTGAGAGTGTGAGTGTGTGTGAGAGTGTGTGTGTGTGTGTGTGTGTGAATGAATGAATGTGAGAGTGAGTGTGTGTGTGTGAATGAATGAATGAATGAATGTGAGAGTGTGTGTGTGTGTGTGTGTGTGTGAATGAATGAATGAATGAATGTGAGAGTGGGTGTGAGAATGTGTGAGTGTGTGTGTGAGTGAATGAGTGTGAGAGTGTGAGTGTGTGTGAGAGTGTGTGTGTGAATGAATGAATGAATGTGAGAGTGTGAGTGGGTGTGAGTGTGTGTGTGTGTGTGAGAATGAATGAATATGAGAGTGTGAGTGGGTGTGAGTGTGTGTGAGAATGAATGAATGTGAGAGTGGGTGTGAGAATGTGTGAGTGAATGAGTGTGAGAGTGTGTGTGTGAATGAATGAATGAATGTGAGAGTGTGAGTGGGTGTGAGTGTGTGTGTGTGTGTGTGAGAATGAATGAATATGAGAGTGTGAGTGGGTGTGAGTGTGTGTGAGAATGAATGAATGTGAGAGTGTGAGTGGGTGTGAGTGTGTTGTGTGTGTGTGTGAGAATGAATGAATGTGAGAGTGTGAGTGGGTGTGAGAGTGTGTGTGTAACTGAAAAGCTTTTCAGAGCTTAAAAAAAGAGAAATTGACAAATAGAAATTTGCATATTTCAGAATGGCCGCCACTCCAGAGCTGCCAGATCCCGATTCCCAGCCATCATTCGGTAGGAGGTCCTGTCCGGTCTCGTCCCAGAAGCCTCGGCGGTTGCCGTGGCGTCACCGGGTCAGGCTGCTGATGTGCCCGTGCAGCTGCTCGCTGAAAGCCTTCTGGGAGAAGAGCTTTAGGACCCTGCGGCGGCCCGCCTCCCCCATCTCCGGCCCGAGGCGCGGCTGGCGGGCGAGGCGCTCCATGGCCTCGGCGAAGCTGTCGGGGGTGGGGGGGCACAGGAAGCCGGTCTCTCCGTGGGCGACGGACTCCAGCGGGCCCCCGGAGTCGGCGGCGATGACCGGGCAGCGGCAGTACATGGCCTCGACGGGGACGATGCCGAAGTGCTCGTTGGCGGGCGTGTAGAGGACGCAGGTGGCGCGCCGCAGCAGCCGCGCCTTCTGCGCGTCCGAGAAGGAGCGGACGAAGGTGACGCGCTCCTTGAGGCGGAGGGAGCGCGCCAGGTCCCGCAGCTCGCCGTGGTGCTGCACGTTCTCCGGCACGCGCGAGTCGTAGCCGCCCGCCATCACCAGGTGCACGCCCTCCCACAGGGCGGCGGCGCCCAGGCGCTCGCGCAGCCGGGCCAGCGCGTGCAGCGCCAACGGGAGGTCCTTCTTCCGCTCGAAGCGGTTGATGGACAGGAACACCACGCTCCGCCCCTCGGGGACCACGTCGTCCGGGCTGCCGCCGACCGGCTCGTCAAAAGAGGCGGGGTTGAGGGACGGGTACAGGACGTCAATGTGCACCCGCGCCAGGCGCGGGAAGGTCTGGCGGAAGACGCCGGCGGTGAAGTGGCTGTTGACCAGGACGCGGTCGGCCTGACCGGTGGTCACCTCCTCCAGGAAGTCCAGAGGCGCCCGGTACCAACGTTTCAGCAGCGAGCGGCGCGCCGCCAGCAGCTGGTCGGGGAAGTGGCAGTAAAACAGGACCTTCTTCCTCCGCCCGAGGCGGAGCACCGGAATACAGGCGGACACCTGGCGGGCAGAAAGGGGTGGAGTCTTTACATTTATACAGCATTTACCAGACACGCCTATCCAGAGCGACTTGCAGGGACAGTCCCCCCCTGGAGACACTCAGGGTTAAGTGTCCTGCTCAGGGACACAGTGGTAGTGAGTGGGGTTTGAACCCGGGTCTCCTGGTTCGTAGGCGAGTTTGTTACCCACTAGCCTCATTAGGTCTGATTTCTAACAAATAGTGCGAAAATTCCGCCGCCTTACGAACATCAGTGTCCCATAACCAGGGACTATGAACGGAACATTTCTGCTGTTTACCGTAGAATTAAACCAGCAAATCGCAGCTACGTGCCTCCCGTCCGCACAATGATGTGTCGGCGTGGCGGATCCCTTCACCGAAATGTTGTTCAATGAGCGGATCCAGTTCTAGAACCCCAACCGCCATCACCGTGGTTTAAATACTGGGCCCTCACACGTTTTCACGAAAGAATTTCCCAGACTTTTCCATTAATCTAAGGCAAAGTTTCACGACTGTACATGCTCGGAAACGTCTATGCAAATTTGAAAAATATCAAAGAGAGTCAAATTTACCAAAATGTTGTATAACTAAACTCATGACGACCCAAGCCAAACGAACAAATCATGTTCCAGCGTAGACCATCAGCGGTACTTTACACGCGGCTGCGGAGGTGCTGGAATACGGTACGTAAAGCCAGCAAAGACCCTGCAGACCCTGCGCTGGTTTTAAACGTTGCGGTTGTAGACGTACAAAAAGTCTTACGAGAACTATTAACGGCATTTTACGTTCACGCGTCAGTCAGATTTCAATGACATTTCCAGAACTTTAGATGTTTATTTTGTATTCCAAAACTTTTCAGGTCTGGAATGTTCTCGTTTCAACTTCCATGACTTTTTCAGGTTTTTATATATAAGGTCCGGAATGTTCTCGTTTCAACTTCCATGACTTTTTCAGGTTTTTATATATAAGGTCCGGAATGTTCTCGTTTCAACTTCCATGACTTTTTCAGGGTTTTATATATAAGGTCCGGAATGTTCTCGTTTCAACTTCCATGACTTTTCCAGAATACTACAGATCCTATAGTGGGTGTGAAGGGTCACCTGGTCACAGAAGACGACATCGAACTCCTCCCCACTGAGGAACACCAGATAAAACGCCACATACATCATGCGCAGGTAGGCACAGACAGCGTGGAAGTAGCCGCAGACGCTCCGGGGCAACCAGTCCCCGGCAGACACCACCCGGAGCTCCAGCGTTTCCGAGAAGCAGTGGCCGGGGTCGTAGTGCGCGGTCCAGATCTGCACGTCACAGCCGCTGGAGCGCAACGCCACGGCGGCGTCCACCACCAGGCGCTCCGCCCCACCGATGCCCAGGTCTGGGTGCAGAAATGCCACCCGCACCATCCTGCCTGCCACACACATGAAAGTGAAGTGATTGTCATTGTGATACACTGGTGTGCTGCGCAGTGCACATGGTGAAACGTGTCCTCTGCATTTAACCATCACCCTTGGTGAGCAGTAGGCAGCCATGACAGCAACCTTCTGATTATGGGGCCACTTCCTTAACCGCTAGGCCACCACTGCCGTCATACATACAGCAACAGGTACAAGCTCGTGTTTATTTTCTGTCTGTAGTTTGAAAAATTGTCTTAGAAACAACTGATTGCAAAATGTTTCTTTGAGGATAAAACATCAAATGAACATTTGTCAAATAAACTTCAAACAGTGTATTCAATTTTACAACAGTATGAAGAAATACACTAGAATGTATTATCTGTGCATTTTCGTACGTTTCGTATGAATGTACGTAGTCACGCAAGCACAGCATTACCATCTCTATACGTCGCTACCCATGAGTCCAACTGTGGTCCAAACTGACCACTAAATATACATGAACCGCATTAGCGAATTAGCCGAGCTTTTAAACGACTCGAAAGCCGTTTATTGTACAGGCAGAAGCCGTTTTAGTTACATTAAGCGTGTATAAACCCACCTACATATTACACGTACCTGAGAGATGTCGCGCTCCGACTCCACCACCTGCACAGCTGAGCGGTCCCAGCAACTGCTACCAGACCGGCAGGAGCCATGATGGCTCTGATGACGTCGTGAACTCTGCAGGGAAGAGATCCGCTTATGAGCCAAAATGGCTGCCTTTCAGAACGCTATTTGGTCCGCGACGGAACTGAAGAAATGTCGCTTTCATTCTGATCTGAGATCAGTGACTCTGATTCTCCGGTGATAGCCTGGACCACTTAAGGAAGACGAGAGCTGATCCTAAATCAGGACCACGAGGCGCCGCCTGTGGGACACGTCATCAGATTCTGCGTCTGTTTCGTTCATAAAATAAAAGCAAAAACAAACAGGTAAAAAAAAAATGAATCATCGCCTCTAAAGACTCGATGTTTTGTCACATTCACCCAGAGGAACCAATGTCTAGGCACAGCTGTCGTAATCCAATTTGAATCAGGCAGTACATGGTCGACTGTAGGGGGGGGTCCCTCGTTGAGTTGTCGTGGCTTTTGGAGAATCGTCATCATCAGAGTCCCTCGTTTAGCCACGGTGAGGAAACAGAGGCTCATTCACGCTCAAAACAGGCCTTCGGATCGCTCAAAATGGTGAGGAGTTTGTTTTCGTGTCTAAATGTTTTATTTTGTACGGTTAATTTCCCCGTGTTCTCTGCTTTTGACCCATTTAACGCGGTCTGTGATACGCCAAGGGGGGCAGTTATTAGCTTCGGCTAGTTGTAAAGTTTGCTTGAGTGAATTAGTTAAAAAAAAAAAAAAAAGGCGAGATATTCTGCACCGTTTGGCTTGCGGGGTGTGAGCCGATTCGCAGCTTCTCGGGCTCCAGGCTGCGGCGGATGACGTGGCTCTTGTCGGCGCCCACAAGTGCAGAACCCAGAGCTTCCATTTACCTGCTTTTCTGCTTGTTATCATGCTTTTAAAAAATTAACTTGTGTTTGGAAGCAGTTGCGGTTAGTTTTTTTTTTTTTATAATTCGACCAAACACATGCAAGTGGAGATCACAATTAGATGAATGGGTTGTAGTATCCTAGAGGGTAACACACTCGCCTATGAAGCAGAAGACCCAGGTTGTAATGTATAGAAGTGTGTGTTTTGAGGACAACATTAATGAATAATGTCACCCAAACAAGACCAAGGAAACGTGTGCGATTGTGACTGATTCTTTCTCTCTCTCTCTCTCTCTCTCTCTCTCTCTCTCTCGACAGCCCGGACCCGCTGCGAGTGCAACCAATGTCGGCGCTTCCAGCCGCTCACCCAGCAAAACAGTCGCACCCCGCACAGCTGGTTCTACAGTCAGACAGAGGTACCACACTCACTCACACACACACACACACACCGCACAAGCAGTTTCATTATTCAGAATCAGAAACCCAATCAGTTTCCTGATCGCATCAGAGGTGTATTGATCTACTCGATCAATACATCACTCACATGTAGACTTACACACGCGGCCTCCGCCAGGAGGCCCGTGCTCCTCACATCTCCGCAGGGCTGAGCACCCTACTGTTCACCCAGATTTGTGATAAATGTGAAAATCTGTTCTGTTCAGAGCGTTAATAGTGAGCGGTAGGTTTAAAAATGTGCCGTGTAGGATATCTGACCGGTCTGGTCCCAGCCTGGCAGACATTATTAATATTAATAAACACTTCTTTTAAAATCACACTGCACACAGGCACCAGATATAGAGCGTTGATCGCCACCTTCATGTTCATTTACATTTACGGTATTTACCAGACTCCCTTATCCAGAGCGACTTATAATCAGTAGTAACAGGGACAGTCCCCCCCCCGGAGACACTCAGGGTTAAGTGTCTTGCTCAGGGACACAATGGTAGTAAGTGGGATTTGAACCTGGGTCTTCTGGTTCATAGGCGAGTGTGTTACCCGCTAGGCTACTACCAGCCTATGTTCATCAATCCTGCTATTCACTATTTTTTATATATATATATATATATATATATATATATATATATATATATATATATATATACACACACACACACACACTGAACCAATCGTTATATCCCAAACGTTATTTTGCTGAAACGAGTCGACAAACACATTTCATAACTCCAGTGGACATATGGCAAAGTCTACTGAAACATGGTCATGAATCCTGCTGTTTCTGAAGAAGAGGTGTGTGTGTGTGGTGTGTGTGTGTGTAGGAAAGCCACAAGCAGCGGCACCCGCAGTGGCGGCCGAGCCACAGCGTCGACGGGCACAGGGGGCATGTGGCGCTTCTACACCGAGGACTCGCCAGGGCTGAAAGTGTGAGTAGACGTCACAATAACGATATAAAACGCTGCTGCTGGCGAGGTTACGGAGCCAGTAAAAGCAGGAAGGCCCGGTCGTGAAACACACAAAAGGCTGACAAACTTGTTTACCGTCAAGCTATATACAACTGACCAAAGAGACATTCACTACAATTAAGCACACACCGGTGGAGGCACACGGCCCCACGACACCGGGACGTAACAGTCACGGCCTCAAATACGCACGGCCATGCACAGCTGATGGTTTATGAGGATAAGCCTGAAAACCCGACATCTAAACCTGTGTGTGTGTGTGTTCCGGGTCGGTGTCAGTCAAGATGTATTGACTCCTTGAATTCTTTTGGTGTTGTGATGGTGTGTCCAGAGGTAGCGAGAGGGTGTGTGTGTTTAATTAAAGTTCTGCACTGAAAGGTCACATCAATTAAAGCCTGGGGGTGGGCCTTCAGTCAGCATGGTTACACCGCTGCCTAGTGACCCAGGAGATGGTGCGTCGAGTCCTAATAAAGCCCCTCGTTATCTGAACTCTCGTTAGCCGCCCCCCTCCAACCGTGATCTTAATCCATGGTCATGTGACTGGGACAGGGCTCTGTGATTGGTCTGTAGGGTCAGGAATGTAATCGAATCGAGCTGTCCGTCACAGAGAGACATCGAGCTTCTGTCTGTATCGAGTCTTTAAAGGTCCCCTATTATGAATAATTTTTTTTTGCTTTTATGTCGGTCTTGTCGCTCCCCTAATACTGTACCTGAAGTCTCTTTCCTAAATCCAGCCGTGGTGCAGAATTACAGCCACTTCGATCCAGTCTCACGATGAGATTTCCCAGGACGCGCCGTTTAAATGCAGGCATTGGCGGAATGGCGTCATCAACACCATTCACCAACCACAATGTTTTTCCAGAATAAATCAAACGAGCCCCCTGGTTCTTCACTCTCGCTAAAACAAAAAAATAATAATAATAATAATTTGTGCTCATTTTTACATCCAGTCACCGAGCAACTGCAGTGCTTTGCATGTTTGGAAGCCATGACGGTTGGTGGAGACCATGTTTTAGGGGAGGGGTGGGAAATGAGAAACGGGAGGTAACGTTTCCCCTTATTGGGTAACGTTTCTCTTAAAAAAAAAAAAAAAAAAAATTAAATGAATTAATATCCACTTTATTCTTGTTGCTGGTTACAAGGTCACATGACCAGCTACTGCTGAATGAATTTGCATCATGGAAGATAATGCTGCTGTACTGAACCCTGTTTGCTTGTTACTCACCACGTTTTATAGGTTTTATTTAAAATTATGAAACTGTGCGGAGCTGCTGATGAGAGAACTGCCCTCCACCAGGGGGCGGCGGCGCCTCATTGGTCCATTTCTCAGATTCTATGTCTTTTTTTCTCCCCTGTCCTCAGTGGTCCGGTTCCTGTATTGGTCATGAGTCTCCTGTTCATCGCATCAGTCTTCATGCTGCACATCTGGGGGAAGTACACGCGCTCCTGAACCGCCTCCCCTGACCCCTGACCCCGACCGCCCTCAGTCTCTTGTACCAAGTGCTGGACCAAACACCTGACCACCACCAACCTTGCGCTGCGGTCATAACCCCACCCCCCGATTAGAGCCTTCACCTTATTGGCTGTGACGCTGCCATCACCAGTTCACTTTTTTTTTTTTTTTTTTTAATGATCATTCATGTTTTTTTTGGTCTACATGGTTTGTTGTAAAGAAAATAAATTTCTTCTGTTCCAACTTCGCTCTGATCCTGTGCTGAGCCTCTTATTGCCTCGGTGCATCGTTTGCATATAATTTACCCACACGATGTCAGGCCACAGGTATGCAGAACTGATTAATGCAGCCACCTATAGGAGGTGCTGAAGACTGCAGTTCAGTGTCTCAGTGTCAAATGGACGTGATTGTCATTGTGAGACACTGCAGCACAGCACACGGTGAAATTGATCTTAATGGAAAATATCACTGATGTAACACAGCTCTGGAGTGTATGATCGTGACAATCATTTACACACACACACCCACACAGAGTGACTAGATTCTTTTGTAATGCATGAACGGTTTGAGGCCCAGCTAATGGTGAACGATTCCTTTTGAAGTAGAAAGACACGCGCGCACACACGCTTTCTGTCTCTTTAAGGTGGTTTTCTGGTTGAAGCTCTCGCTGTGGTTCTTCAACATTACAGAACCGTCGTATTTGTCTTTCTGTTCTCGCTCGAGTGGCGGGACAGTCCCCAGCCGAGCGAAAACACACACACAGGGTGAAAGTGAAAGGTTAAATATTCATTTTCTGTGTCTTGTTGATGAAGGATGTTTCATTAGAGCCAGAAAGAACAAAAAAAAAATGCAGAAAAGTATACATGGAGAAGCCGTGTGTGAAATCCCCTCGTCTTGTTGACAGGCCGAGTGATTGACAGGTGGATTTGGGACGGCTCTCACCACCGGGACACTTCAGGTTGCCCTGGGTGGGGGTCCCACCTCTTTTTATCAGCCACGGAAGAATACTGTATTAACACAGGTGCACCATCCTGTCTCATTTCCCGTATCTTCTGCATTATAACAATAAGTGCACGTTCACCTGAGCCGCCTGTGTTTAGGCCGGGGTGCACGGTTCTGACCCGACGTCCTCCTGGTGGCCCGGTACAGAACCTGGACGGCGTAATAAAAGCGGCGACAGGGAGACTCCTGCAAACAGATAAATAAATTTAATTTGCAAAGCAGCGCAGGACAAGAATGAAGTCCAGCAAAGGGCCAAGTGTTACACAAAGAAGTTACATAAAAAACACACATATTTGGACTGGACGTGTGTGTGTGTGTGTGTGTGAGGGAAAAGTTCTCTGTATTAATGGATCATGTGGTTGATAAAGCGTGGAGACGCTCACTATCGACCAACAGTCTTTTGGGACTCTCTCTCCCTCTCACACACACACACACACACACACGGCAATAAAAAAAAACCCTCCTATCTCTCTGGTTTGGATTATGTGAAGCGTGTGACTGGCCCAGAATGCAGGCCACTGTGTCTATGTATGTGTGTGAGTGAGGCCTGTGCTGGAATGTGGCACGTAGTGCGTGACGTTTCGGGCACGAGGAGACCCCACGGGGTGGATCAGGCTGGCGTGTGTGTGTGTGTGTGTGTGTGTGTAAGGAGGTACCACTCAGGTTTCAGTCTTGTGCTTTCTAATATTAAAACTGTACCCTGCCAACCAGGACATGGTCTGTGTGTGTATGATGCTCCGGTTATTTATAGGGGACGTATTTTCCACTCTATGGACAGTTTGAGGGGTTTTACTGCTGGTGATATGTCCTGAATGAATGAGAGACAGTGTGTGTGTGTGTGTGTGTGTGTGTGTGTGTGTGTGTTCTCTCTGATATTCTGCAGTCTTCATAATGCCTTTACATAAATAATGCAACATGATTTTCCCCCTAATAAGACCCACAAGTCAACATAAAAGTTCTGTGTTGTGTCTACTTTTATTAATTATTTAGTTATTACTTTCAGTTATTATGGTTTAGTTGCCTTTCCACCAAACAGACACAGATGAATGATTGATGTGGCTGAAAAATGCAGACTGGCACGTTTTTCACACAAAAATGAGCTGTAATGAAGAATTTAACAGCCACCTAGAGGACTGTGTGTGTGTGTGTGAGGATGTATAATTGAAATGTTGGGAGAATTAGTGTTGCCGTGGGGGTTATTACATATTAATAAATCCTTTGTTTTGTGTCATTCTGTGATTTTTCTTCTCCAAAGAGTGGAGCACATTAACACGCACATAAGGAATGCATTCAGAGTGTAAACTTATTTCCCGAATACGTAGTGGTCAAGATCTGTGTGTCTCTCGGGCAGTTTGATGGCCAACATCACACAGCAATAAGATTGTGTTTCGCGTGTGGTGGGCGTGTCTTGGGTCTCAGCAGTACCGTCGTTGAGTCGTGGTCCAGTAGAGTTCTGCTCCGTGATTGGTTCTGATGTTTCAACAGTTGATATTCTACGCAGAACCATGCAGAACTATTCAGAAGCACTTTTAACAGCTGTCTGTGTGTCTGTGTGTGTGTGTGTGTGTGTGTGTGTGTATTCACTGTGGACTATTGCTGTGTTACATAAGAGCACCAGTTCTCATGCTTGCCCATAATGCATCAGCAGAGCTGTGGCAACACTGACACACGTGATGATGTCATCCCCAGGCGTCCGTCCCTAAGTGACATCATCAAAGCGCTGCCGCTGTCGAACTACAGACGACACCGGACCTCAGCGGGGACCACAGATACGTCGCTTAGTGTGGGTGTGTGTGTTTGGACGTCTGAATGACGATGTCATAGTTGTACTGGTCAGTAAGCCCCACCCCTAACAGCTGGACTTAATTCCCATAGGAGGACACATACACACACACACATTCATTCACTCACTGAAATGGAAGCCTTCCATTTTAAAGTTTTACACACACACACACACACACTCATTCAAATACTTGTTCACACACACTGTTAAACAGAAGACACATACACATGGTCCTGTCTCTCTAACGACAGTATCTGTGTGTAGACAGGGATATTACAGAGGTTGGTCAGCGTGAGAGTAAAATTGTGTAACAGTGTGTGTGTGTGTGTGTGCGTGTGTGTGTGAGAGAGAGAGAGAGAGTGTGTGTGTGTGTGTGTGTGTATGTAATAGTAGAGGGTGTGCTGGTGACACCAACAGCACCTGCAAATAGAGCCAGGACCTCTAAAAATAACCAGGGAACTAAATGATCACCTTACACTCACACTGTGCCTATTAACATGGTACACACACACACACACACACACACACACATTTTAGGTTCCTGAAGTTCAGTTTAGGGGTAGGGTTAGGTTCACTATTCTGCATGTAGAGGTACCTACACATGTTTGACATGGTAGATCCTCACCAAGCTTTAACACTGTTTGAGTGTGTGTGTGGTTCTGGGTGTGTAAATGTTTATTGTGGCAAAACAGAAACTTTAACCCTAATCCTGTATCTCTGATAAAAAAAAAGCCCTTTCCTGTTACCTCATACGTTTTATTGGTGCCACGCACACACTTCTGTGACATCAAACTGACATCAGATCAGTGGACACAGCGTCTTATGGGTCACAACTGGCATCATTGTGGCCTGGGACATTCCACATTTTTCCTTTTCTTATTCACACACACAGACACACATTCTGACGTAACAGTCCTGGTGCAGTTCCCGCGGTTAGGCTCCCACGGGCCTGAGTCGACTCTTTGTCTCAATAGAGATGTTAAAAATAAAAGTAGGCTGTGCACACACACACACAGACAGGGGTTTTTAACCCCTTCATGCCATGCACGCCTATAAAACCTGCCTTCTGCAAAGCATAGAACGTAAAACCCTGTCTTGTGTATGACTCTGGCATGGCCGTCAAAATGCTCTTTTCCACCTTCTGAACATTTTCTACCTCTGCTCCTCACGGCCTCTGCAGGACTCTGGAATTCATGGTGATGCTCTCAAAACCTCTGGCCAAGGAGATATTTCAGCGTTCATTTCTCCAGGTTCTTCTATATTGAACACAACCTCAGTCGTGCTCTCATAACCTCTACAGGTTCCTCAGGTTCTTCTTTACTGAAGACGGGCGGCCATGGTGTGCTGGTCCATCGGTTTTCACTCTGCTGTTCTGTCAGCTTCCTGTCTTCCATGTGCGGCTCCTGTCTTGTTGCAATTAGAAAAAAACACTGCGATTGTCATGCCGATTGTTATTTGGGTGTGTGTTCTTGTCTGGTTGCAGGGAATCAGTTTGAGGTCAGAGTTCAGTTCAGGTCTCACCTGATACCTGAGCAGCGTCACGCATTTTCATACGCGAGTCTTATCACTAATTCATCAACGTTTTATTAATACTTTATACAACAATTTCACTTGGTCTAGTGGTGGAGCCACACACCTGCACACACACGGACACACACAGAAGCATCAGCTACTTGTATAAAACAGTGTCATGGAAATATATCTAGTTATTACACACACACACACACACACACACACACACTCGGGTTACAGATGAAGTGCCGGTTTTAGTCTGCAGCTATATAATCCAGCCAGAACTCACACACATCTCACACACATAAATATATATACAGACTCACATTTATATGTATCTGAAACACACTTTATGTACTGTATGAGCCTGTATTCAGACACACACACACACACACATCACAAACCTCACACAGTAACACACAGCCTGACTAATCAACATACTCACCATACACACAGAAATGTGGGTGCTTATGCATGTGTGCGGTGGGCGTATGGGTGTGTGTATGTAGTCCTGTTCATCCAAGTACCTCTCAGCTAGTCTGGGCCAAGGTTGAGCTAGCAGGTGAAGAGCTGTCCTTCACAAACACACACACACACACACACACACACACACACACACACACACAGCATCATCTCTGAGAGCACCTCTTTAAAACGCCATACAAGGGCTCTTCATCAACCATACAAGAGCCCCTAAACACACACTTCTGACTTTAAACCAATTCATACACACAAACACGCACTCTTCTAATACATACTCAAACACATAAATGTCTGAATATGTCTGTTTAAGTGTGTGTGTGTGTGTGTGTGTGTGTGTTTTCAACTCCAAACATACCCTCCTCATGTACCAAGTGTTCCAGCCCTCCACTTACAATCCCAGGCAATTCACACACACACACACACACACACAGTGGAAGTGGAATCGTTGTATTAGGATTTAATATAGATCGAGAATGACACGAATATGAAGAAAGCTGCTGTAGGGGCGGTGTGGTCCACCACTCCACCATCATCGGTGTAGCTGTAGGAAGAGTGGATGGTGGAGGAGATGTAGTTTGTTGGCAGGTGAAAGTGAAAGAGTTCTCTCTGAGAAGGTGGTGTTTGAGAGAATGGGGGTGGCCGATGCCAGCTGACTCATTGTGCTCTACACCTGAACTTATTTGTATAGATCAATTTTTCTTGTGGGAAGCAGAAAAGGGTCACTTTTTAATAAAATGTCAGGTTTTCTGGTCCTTCAAATTAAACCATGTTATAGGCAGGATTTGTGATGTAACATCAAGCAATGTAATATTCCACAATTTATGTATATTAAGTATATGTGTATAACTGTAACTGAATATATCACAGATACACGTCACACATTCACACTTTATGTCATTTTGAGTCAGATTGAGGATTACAATGTTGGCACCAGGTCAGCGTTGGAACTCATATGCTGTAACAGGTGCTGTCGACCAGGGGTAAGCCCCCTACCACCACCACCCAGGTCCCCGTTTCAGCCTCTGTATAATACAGCTTCAGCTGTGTGTGTATGTGTGTGTGAGTGAATATGTGTGTAAGGGAGCATGCTTCAGTGCATATGGACGTGAAAGTATAAGTGCCCGGATGCATGAGTGTCTTGATGTGCATCTGAGTGTGTGTGTGTGTGTGTGTGTGTGTGTGTATCAGCACGCGTGTGTAGTAGAGTAGCTCTAATGGGATTATGTGTGCTTTGCAGGCCAGTGCCACCGGGTGAAAGCAACCAATCAGCCACTCAGACACACAACGTCTGGAAGAATTAAGAGCCAATTAGAATGACACACACACCCATATACACACACACACACACACACACACACACACACAAACACATACTGTTAGCTGCAAGCTGTGTTATAATGAATGCATAGACTAGAGCATGAGGTCGTGTTGGTCCAAGCGATTTAAACGAGTTTACTCAAGATAATGAATGATTAATCTGTGTGTGTGTATGTGTGTGTGTGTGTGAGAGAATGCTACCATAAGTTCAAAATGATTTAAACTCTCATAAATCCCCTCAGGACTTAGCAGTATGGAGAAAGATCTGGAGTGTCATTGTATGTGTGTGTGTGTTTTTGTATGTAAAGTTGTATTTTGTGGTTAGGGAGTTATTGATACCTGTGTGCCTGTATTGGTGTGTGTGTGTGTGTGTGTGTGCATGCGCATGCACGTGTTTGTGTGTGTGTGGTGAATCACTGTTTGTACCCACCTTCATTTGTACCCCTCAACACACACACACACACACAAACCCCCCCAGCTCAGAGTGTGAGCATGTCAGATCACATCACCTCACACACCTGCCCCAGGGAGGGACAGACAGAGAGATGCAGGAGCAGGACAAAGACAGAGACAAGACACACACTCCACTTGTGTGAGTAGCACTGTGTGTGTGTGTGTGTGTGTGTGTGTGTGTAGTAGGTTCTTCATTAATTTGTGAGGGTCCTTGGTGCTGTTGGCTACAGAATGTCTGATTTTATTAAGTGAGGCAATCGTTTCATTTTTATTAAAGCCTGTGAATCAGACCCTATAAGCCAGGACCTGTGTGTCACACAGACACACACACACACACACACACACACACACACACAGCAGGTTATTTCTGATAATAATGAAATAAAAAGAGCAGTATCTTCCGGTTCAGGTCTGGTCGCCCTGGTTCAGGGTGACGGTGTGTATGGGGAAAGCCGTGAGAGTGTGTCTGTGTGACGGCGTAGATAAGGTGATTAGGGTAGCCCTGGCTATAAATGTGTGTAAGTGTGTGTGATCCACCTGGGATTCCCTGGTCAATGTACTGAGTGTGTGTGTGTGTGTGTTAATCCTCTGTCCACGTCAGAATCCAGACAGTGTTCCATCACTGTCAGCCATCGCCACGGTGACGTGATGACCGTCTTTTTCCTTTCACTGGGAAACTGCTGACCAGGCACACATACACACACACACACACACACACAATAACTTTCTTCAAGTCAAATATTGAAATGTAGACAGAAACAGAGAGAGTCATACATATACACCGATATGCAGAGACTGAAACACACGCACACTCACTTCAATACACACAGGTACACAGTCTCAGACTGTCATGCAGAAATACTCAGAACCGCACAATCACAGTAAAACACACACACACACACACACACTTTCTCACTTGCTGGTGAATTTGACATTATTTTATTCTGTTATGTTATTTTACACACAGTTTATGTTTGACCATAATAGGACGACATCATATGGTCTTAATCGAATTGTCCCAGTTCCCAGGTTCGACGTGCATATGGGGAAAGCCACAAGTGTGTGTGTGTGTGTGTGTGTGTGTGTGTGTGTGTGTGTGTGTGTGTGTGCGATATTGCGTAGATAAGACTATTAGGGGAGCCCAGGCTTATCGGTGTTAAATGTTTCCAGCGTCCGTGTCAGTGTGTGTCTGGACATAATCCCGTCGGGATTCCCTGGCTAGTAAGGTGCATGTGGACGTGAGCATGTGTGTGCTTGTAAGTATTTCCGGTGCTGACTGCAGGTTTTTGGAGGAGGAGAAGTTGCGCTTTTCACTTGAACTATAATGCCAGTCATGGCTGTAATGAACTAATTGTTTGGTTGCTTTCTCATTTTAACCCAGATTCTGTTGTTACCTCCGCTGTTCAGCTCTGACGGACCTTGATGGACGTTACATGTGATCAGGTTTTTCACAAATATGGTCAACAAAATGTCAATCAAACAGTTCGTAATTTCCCACTGACAAAGAACAGATTTATTCCTCCTTCATTATTATTTAATCTGTAAATTACGATTCAGCATCCTTTCAGATGGCCGTACCAGAGCTGGAAATGAGGGTCCACCTGGCTGACCTATGAAACACCCGTCCGGGGAAAGAGGACGTCTGGACATCACCCTAGAACCATCTTCACATGTGCAGAGTGGGACGGGCACTCGGCTATTCGCGTTTCAGAGCCGTCCACACTTCCACCAGCCCCCCGTCGTGTGTAGGTTGTCACTGTTGGAGCAGGTTAAGTGCTGAATAAGTGGTGTTAGTAGCCTAGCGGGTAACACTCTCGCCTGTGAACCAGAAGACCCAGGTTCAAATCCCACTTACTACCATCGTGTCCCTGAGCAGGACACTTAACCCCGAGTGTCTCCAGGGGGGGACTGTCCCTGTAACTACTGACTGTAAGTCGGTCTGGATAAGGACGTCTGGTAAATGCCGTAAATGTAAATGTATGAATGACACCTTTTCATGCCATATGTCTGTTCTCAGAAATATCAGATGAACAATGTCAACCATAACAACAGATTGTAGAGGTGGACATCAGTGTCTTTTTTTCTCATTAAGACACGTTAATACCAACTACTTTTAAGAATAGTGTTTAAGTTTTCCCCTTCTTCTGTTAGAGGTGCCCCCTGGCCCAGCAAGAGAGTGGGGTTTAGACCTCCTACTACTCCCCATTTCCCACCTCGGACTAGTCAGTTCTTCAGTCCCCCATAGAAGACGGTGATAGAGCTTTCAGCATTGCCCCTGTTTTTGGAATACACCCCCTTCTGAAATCCGCAGTGTTCCGTCTCTGGACATCTTCAAGAACATCCTCAGATCTTCTCCTCTTCTCTAAGGATTCTTTAACTTTATGTATCTCCATGTATAGCGGGTTTCTGGAAAGGTCTTCTCCAGTCTTCTGTTGTGTCCCGGCACATCTCCTCTCTTCTGTGATCTAAGACTGGATTTTGATCATGTCTGCTATCTGCTGTCATGCCCTGTTCATGAGCTTTATTTTCCAGCACTAATGAGAACATTTTCACTCTGATGTGCTGCTTGTAGAACTCCCCCAGAACACACGCAAATCTGACTGCAGTTATCGGTTTCAGCCAGAGAAGCCGGAGAAAGGGCCCTCTGTATATCTGACCAGGAACACACACACACACACACACACACACAGCCTTCTCAGAAGTTTTGTGTAACTGTCCAGAGGACGTGGTTATGCTCCTGTTCTCAAGCTCCTATCCAGCAGCACCGTTTGCTCGGAGCAGTCAGGTTGTGCCCCCCACACGTCCTCCCTCTCCCCGCCTCCGAACTTTATTAAACTTTCCCAGAAGAATAGACCGCATGCGCGCGTGTGTCCTGTCGCTGAGCGAATCCGAACATTGTGCATCGGGCCTTGCGAGGGGGACAAGGAATATTAAATCTATAACTCACCCCAAGATGCGAGTCTGTGCTGTGAATGTAAAATCTTTAATGTGCATCGACATTTCCAGGCCGGGGCGGCAGAATGTTGCTTTCCTCGATGGACAGACTCAGCGAAGGCGAAGCAGAAAAAAGAAATCAATACTGAGTCACCAGGGACCACAGAGCTGTGTGTGTGTGTGTGTGTGTGTGTGTCTGAATGGACAGCTGTCAGGACAGTGATGTCACAGTTGTGATGGTCAGTACGCTTTCATGCGTCTGTATGTGTGTGAAATGAAGAGAACTAAGAGAATCTGAGAAAACAAATGAATCAAAAGTTCGAACTAAGGGGAAGGAAATTGGAGGCATCTGAGAGTAGAAAAGCTGCGAGTTGAATCTCAAACCACGAGCTTCATCCTCCATCCAACATCCATCAGTTTTCAAGAACCATGTCACCCCCAAGATCCACTTACATCTAAACTTTTCCTGAAAAAAAAAAAAAACTCAATTTTATTCAATTTAATTTATTATGGGAATATAAACCATTTCCCTCTAATTCAGCATTTTCATGCTGAGATGAGAAACCACCTTCAGTGCATGTGAAGAAAGTAGAATCAAGCGTGCGTTCCACAAGCATAACCTTACACATCATAACATTTCATGAAAGAGATCTGGTGGTGTTCCACAGGATTCCACTTTCAGTCCATCTCTAACCGCGTTAGAACTTACTCATCGCTGGTTTCCATCTGTATGTCTTCGCTGACTGTAGATATTGACTCGGCTCCATTTGCCAGGCTTTAAACAATCTGTATAAAGCATCCCCAAGCACTCATGAATCATTCCATGTCTGTTTATTTCCTGCTTTGGCTTTTTATTTAACCAAACAGCCTTTCGTTTAATTCAAGACGTACGTTTTTTCCAAGACGTAAGTGTCTTTTTATTATTTACATAGAGATCATTGAGATTTTTTTTTCATTACCAAGTTAACTTAACCAAGTGTTTGTGTTCAATATAAAATACCAATTGAAAAATATAACAAGGGAAGTCAGATATTCAATCTGTCAGATATTCTGTCAGATCTATCAGATATTCAAGTCAGGTCATATATACACACACACACACACACACACACACACACACATATATATATATACATATATATATATAAAGCGCTATATAAGATATATCATGTTTGGGAAAATATTCACCCATCAGAATGCTGTAATGAAACACTGATGACCTGCGTGTTGGTGTTGGTAGTGGACGTGATCACGTTTGTGTACAAGTGGTATTGGGATCGGAGGGATCCTGGGCGTGTCACGTACTGGGGTGTAAGTCCTCCACTAGGGGTGTGCACACAGGCTCCTCCCCCTTTTAAACTCATTAAAGTTCATCTTCTGAGCGTCAGAAATAATTACACTTTAACAAACAGTTCCTCCTCGCCGACATACAGGTCATCAGCAAGCAGCCACTTCCTGTTTTATCTGGTTATTTCTGTAATATTTATGTATTGCTATGAGCGCATTAACCTAAGACATTACATATTAGCTGTGTATGTGTATGTGTATACGTGTGTGTGTGTGTGTGGGTACAGGGGCTCTGTATGGTGGTCTGACCTACTTCTGCTGTTACCATGGGAAGGTACCCAGTGACGGTTGTGGGATGTTTCTGCTGATTAGCTGAATATTTAATCAATATGTCGCAAGAAATACTAGAGAACAGACCTGTCCTGAGGTAAGACACACACACGCGCACACACACACACAATATAACGCTCTACACAATGAAAGCTGAAAAAGTTCTTTAAGCAACAGAGAAATAAAAGTTTTGAATAATTATGAGGGTATGTGGACACTTTTGAGTAAAAAAGTAAAGAAAACAGAAGTAAACTGTTGAGCATGTATAAGAAGGAAAGAGGAAGATACATTTATACATATTTCTATTTATTTATTTATTGTTCTGAATGAATGAACAAAGAGAAAAGATAAAAAAAAAAATAGAAAAAAATGACAGTTGAATAAAAGCGCTGCTGACGGTGGAGTAAAGGACAAACGGGGAAGCGGTGGGTGGAACGCTCCGAACTGGGGTCAGCAGAGCTGGTAGAGAAAGAAGTGGTGCACGTATCTCCTTACACACTCACACACACACACACACACACACACACACTCAGACGTCACTGGGAACAATGAGCGCTGTTACACAAGCCTCCACTGGAAACAGGATGCTGTTTTATCACACACACGTGCCGCTCTAGCAACTGAACAGAACAGGGAAGCCATCAGAACGCTAGGTTTATGCGTTTCTTTTCCAGGTGGCCTGAGCTCTCAGAGTCGTGTGGACGTCCTGAACGTTCTCGTTCTGTGTTGGGTGGAACGTGAGGGCTGCTGCTGCTGCTGCTGCTGCTGCTGCTGGGGGGTTTATGTGTGTTTCTGCCCCATGATCAGCAGGCGAGGACATCGTTCAACATGCAGGGGACACACCCTGAGCCACACGGGCGGAGACACCAGGGAGAGTGAGGAAGGAAATTTCATTCTTAAAAAGCCTTTAAAGCTCCTCCCTAATGTTGCGAGTCATTGGAGGGTCATGTGACCAGCAGTCCGAACAGGAAGAGAGAGAGAGAGAGAGAGAGAGAGAGAGAGAGAGAGAGAGAGAGCGTCATTCCTCGTCATTGCCGGTTCCAGTTTCTCGGTTAGTGAAAGTTGGAAAGTATTTCCACAGTGCGTAAAACCCACCCACTCACACACACACGCACACACACACACACACTCACACACACACACACTCACACAATCGCAAAATCACACCCTACATACACACAAAGGCAAAATTTATGTATTTCACACACTTTTAGATGACTTCCACCGACAAACTGCCATTACAATAAAAGAATACGTACACACACACACACACACACACACACACAGCAACTTCTCCATATCCTGCAGGAGTTCAAATTCATTTCAGTATGCGCTTCTCTGTCTTACTTTACGAGTCTGTGTGTGTGTGCGTGTGTGTGTGTGTGTGTGTGTGTGCATGGGGGTGGACCCCACACTGTCTCAGTCGGTCATGTGTTGAACGGAAGTGAAAACACACAGGTCTCCAAACAGACACACACAATGACTGTGTGTGTGTGTGTATCAGCTCATTGTAAAAATTGCACTGGTGACACCAAAATGGATCTACTGGATCTAAGGTACCAGACACAAGGGTTCGTATCCGGGTCCGAGTACAGTGTGATGTCACCGGGCCCGGGCCTGCAGAGGCTGCTGTTGTAGTGCTGGTGTGTGTTGACCAGTGTATAATTACAAGATCTTCATCATCAACAGGCGTTCCTGTGAAACGGCAGGACACCGAGCAAAAATCAGACAGGAAATATTTACAGTCCAAACAGAGAGAGAGAGAGAGGGAGAGAGGGAGAGAGGGAGAGATTCTGACCGAAGACGGCGTATAAATAACATCCAGCAGCTAAAAAAATCGGCACATACGTAAATAATAACAAACAGAACGTGAACGGAACCGACGCAACAGCCTGTCTTCACCACTTTTCTGCTGTTGCATAAATCACAGCTCTGCAATTAGCATGGATCACTAACACCTCCTCTTTGACACACACACACACACACACACACAGCCGTGCGTAGGAGATTGTTACATGTTTGGCATGGACCGGGGCTGTTGAGGGCCTAAGTTGTCATGGCGATAATAGTAGGACTCACCATGGAGACTGAATCTGAGAGAGAGAGAGAGCGAGATGAAGAGGGAGGGAATAACAAATCTCGCATCGGACCAAACTTCACTCTCATGGAGGAAGTGACTAATTTATTAATATGCTAATTATAAATGAACTGCAGTTTAAACGGAGCTCATAAATTACTCAGCAGAATATTCCTCTTCCTCTGACCGTGCGTGTGTGTGAGTGTGTGCAGACAAACAAACATATAAACACAAACACACACTGAACCTGCAACAAAAAAACGTTTATTGATAGGTTATATGAATAGAATAAATTCAATTTTAACTACAGATATCATTAATACGCCCATGTGAATATTATTTATTGTTAACGGTCATTGATTGGCTGTTATCGATGAACTTAAACACCAAGCTACAATATAAATGACTGCACAGCACTGAAAATTGTGATTTTCATATTCCCTTTTCTACACTATACTTAATTCAATTAATTATTTACTTGTTAGAAAATATGTCTGAGGCTCCCCGGGGCAGTGGTGGCCTAGCGATTAAGGAAGCGGCCCCGTAATCAGAAGGTTGCTGGTTCGAATCCCGATCTGCCAAGGTGCCACTGAGGTGCCACTGAGCAAAGCACCGTCCCCACACACTGCTCCCCGGGCGCCTGTCATGGCTGCCCACTGCTCACTCAGGGTGATGGGTTAAATGCAGAGGACAAATTTCACTGTGTGCTGTGCTGCTGTGTATCACGTGTGACAATCACTTCACTTTAAATATGCATTGATATTTTATTGACATTATTTTTATATTATCTTGCATAGTTGCCTTGCAATAGAGGCCTAATGTGACAAATGTATAATGTGTGAATAACATTATGGTCCTTATGAAAGTGACATGATTGTCATTGTGAGCACAACACCCGGTGACACGGTAAAACGTGTCCTCTGCATTTAACCATCACCCTTGGTGAGCGGTGGGCAGCCATGACAGGCGCCCGGGGAGTGTCACCTTGGCGGTTCGGGATTTAAACCTGCAACCCTTCGGTTACGAGGCCACCACTGCCCCTTATCCAGAGCGCCTTACAGTCAGTAGTGACAGGGACAGTCCCCCCATCCACGGAGTCTTTCTCAGGGACACGACGGTAGTAAGTGGGGTGGGAAATTGGGAAATTGATGTTATTTTGGTTCATACGCGATTGTGTGACCCTCTAGGCTACTTGCACCAGGTGAGTACCTCTACGTAAGTGCAGCCGGCTGCCGCCAGCCATGGAACCCGAGACTGACTTGTACCTCTGTGCCTTCTGCCACATCCCAACTCGTGACCCCAGGAACATAAAGTGCACAGACACACAGAACTCTGCTCTATATGACGAGAAAAACGACGAGAAACATTTAATACGAGTGTGAGGAGCAGCCTGATGATGTCATCATGCAGCGCGACCTCATCAGAGCGGGACGTTCCTGTTATTCCGGGCTGGTTTGCATGTTGCGCACAGGTAAAGTCCAGGGTGCATGTGATTTGAATGACTGTGTGTGTGTGTGTGTGTGTGTGTGTTATTCTTTTAGCCACTTCACCTCTCTGTCCCTCCCATTGCGTGTTGAGCTTTAGGGGAACGTTGAGTGGAGTTTGGTTGCGCTTTAAGAATAAAGTTTGTTGAGACTGACCCAATGGAGGTGAGCACGCACACAAGCGAGAAATTCTGGGACATTTTAACAAGAAGAAGCTCAGCAGTGTGTCACTCAAACACTCACACACACACACACTGACCACAACCCTGAGGGGTCATTCAGCATCTGTCAATCAGTTAAGCAAACACACACACACACACAAACACACAAACACACCCTGACTCTTTCTCTCCATGGTCCCTCAGCTCCAGCACCCAGAGAAAAGAAAAGGCAAGACTGAAAGGCGACCATTACCTCCATTCTGCCCCTCCTTTCCTGCCATCTCCCCCCTTCTGAGGACTTTCCACCCTTCCAGCCATCAGTTACAGGCCGTCCCCCCTCGCCCACCGCCCGGTAAGAGGCCGTCCCCCCTCGCTGCCCGGTTACAGGCCGCTCCCCCCTCGCCCACCGCCCGGTAAGAGGCCGTCCCCCCTCGCTGCCCGGTTACAGGCCGTCCCCCCTCGCCCACCGCCCGGTTACAGGCCGTCCCCCCTCGCCCACCGCCCGGTAAGAGGCCGTCCCCCCTCGCTGCCCGGTTAGAGGCCGCCCCCCCTCGCCGCCCGGTTAGAGGCCGCCCCCCCTCGCCCACGGCCTGGTAAGAGGTCGTCCCCCCTCGCCGCCCGGTTACATTTACAGCATTTATCAGACGCCCTTATCCAGAGCGACTTACAATCAGTAGTTACAGGGACATTCTCCCTGGAGCAACTTAGGGTTAAGTGTCTTGCTCAGGGACACAATGGTAGTAAGTGGGATTCGAACCCGGGTCTTCTGGTTCATAGGCAAGTGTGTTACCCACTAGGCTACTACCACCCGGTTACAGGCCGTCCCCCCTCGCCCACCGCCCGGTTAGAGGCCGTCCCCCCTCGCCCACCGCCCGGTAAGAGAGAAGTGTCCTTCAGGTTCGGCAGCATTCGGGAATGAGGGACATCGGGAATCGTGAACTTCTTCTTTTTGTGTCTTTCTTGAAAAAATACAGGTTAGCGTGTTTTTTGTGGTCAAAACTGATTCAAGGCGTCTCACAACAACCACCTGTGTCCAGCTGCTTCTGTTCCTCTAGAACGGTGTGGTGTGGGATTCACTGTTAGCGTAAGAGAACCTGCTGCTGCTGCTGATGCGTGTGACTTCTCCACCCGACAGCGGGAGGCTGGTGAGGGACGGGAGGGACGCACAGCAGACGTGGTGGCAGGGGGATCATGACAGGATCTGCTGTGTGTCTCGCTCGGGGAGGTGACTACTGGTGTCGGGGGAAGAGTGGCGGTGAGATGGTGTGGGTGGGGGTTTCGGAACACCAGAGCTGTGTTCAGAACACGAGATGAAACCTGCCGTCTGTGGGTCCCGTACCAAACACAACATGAACTTCCTCTCTACCGTCGCGTCTCGGCCTTTGTTGAGTGTAGCGTCTGTTCTTATTCGTTTATTCTTTTCTGGGGCAGTTTTGGTCTAGCGGGTAAGGAGGTAAAGTAAAGTAAAGTGATTGTCACACGTGATACACAGCAGCACAGCACACAGTGCACACAGTGAAATTTGTCCTCTGCATTTAACCATCACCCTGAGTGAGCAGTGGGCAGCCATGACCAGCGCCCGGGGAGCAGTGTGTGGGGACGGTGCTTTTGCTCAGTGGCACCTCAGTGGCACCTTGGCGGATCGGGATTCGAACCGGCAACCTGCTGATTACAGGGCCGCTTCCTTAACCGCTAGGCCACCACTGCCCCACTGCCCGGTGGACCCGTTACTGGAAGGTGGCCCCGCGGAGGTGCCACTAAGCAAAGCACCGTCCCCACACACTGCTCCCCGGGCGCCTGTCATGGTGCCCACTGCTCACTCAGGGTGATGGTTAAATACAGAGGACACGTTTCACTATGACAATCACTTCACTTTCGCTTTCACTTCACTATAATTCAGATACTAACATCTAATGTTGAGGTTCTCCATTCTACACTCCAACACTACAAATTCATCCTTTTAAAAAAAAAAAAAAGTGAAGTGATTGTCACTTGTGATACACAGCAGCACAGCAGCACAAATTTGTCCTCTGCATTTAACCCATCACCCACAACTGTGAGCTGATGTCCCCCTCCCTCTCCGGGGGTGTAGTAGAACCTCAGTTGGTGAGTTTAATTCGGCCTGACAGCATCAGGAAGAGCTAAAGCTCCAAAGACAACATCTCGCCACGTTTTGGTGTTTCGTGGACGCGGGTGAACATGTGCTCGGCCTCTGGAAGCGCGAGATGAGGAACACCGAGACACTGGTGGTAACGGCAGGTGACACACGCGTTCAGCCCGGGAATGCAGGATACGGGAACTTCTGCTCCTCTCGCCTCGTTGACGGCTGCAGTTGAGAAAGATGGTATCTGCTCGCGCGCGTCTGTGGGAATAACCTCTGCTAAACTTCCTAATCAGGCCAGGAAGAACACCAACGCACTGACATTTACCGAGCAGCAGGCACGTGCTGGCGGGCGCGCGTGTCATATTCAGGTGTAGCCGCTGAACAAACCCCCAGCTGGAGGGTTCATCGTGTAGTTTAACTGCAGGAGATTAAAATCATTACGCTGCAGTCACGCCAAATGCTGCGCTGTGATTGGCTGAAACCCCAAACAACAGGCCTACAGCCACACCCACCGTCTATTAACGATCAGCCATAACATTATATTCACATTTACAGCATTTACCGGACGCCCTTATGCAGAGCGACTTACAATCAGTAGTTACGGGGACAGTCCCCCCCCTGGAGACACTCAGGGTTATGTGTCCTGTTCAGGGACACGATGGTAGTAAGCGGGGTTTGAACCTGGGTCTTCTGGTTCGTAGGCGAGTGTGTTACCCGCTAGGCTACTACCACCCCACACATTATGTCTCGTGACACCGTGTAGGCCTCCTCTGAAGGTACCTGCTGCGGTGTGCTGTACCAAGCAGTCCGTAGCGGAGCCTCCGATCTGTGTCCTCTGTATTTAACCCTTGGTGAGCGGTGGCCAGCCATGACAGGCGCCCGGGGAGCAGTTTGTGGGGACGGTGGCAGGCGAGAATTCTACCACTGAACCACCAATGCATTAAACAACAATGTCCACAGACAAACGTTACCATTATCACCGAACTGGTTCCAGCTCCTTTAAGAGACTTCTGATTGGCTCAGATCCTCCATGTCTTACACAATCACTAGCGCCTTGGACCCCATTAAATCAATCCAACTGTGTCTTCGTACAAAACGTGGGACTGAACGTGGGACGAGGAGGGGGAAGACGGTAAAAAAAACGGGAAGCCACGTCTGCTGTCACTCTGGCAGGCTTTAAACCAGCATCCGGGGGCTGGAAGGACCCGCACGTCTGGCCGCGTGGTTCCTGCCCGCCTGCGGAGGTGAAAGCGGAAGCAGAAGCGGCGCACCTGACTCCGGAGACAGAAAGGGATGTTGGCCGGCCGGCCGGCCAGCACCTTCACCTCAAGTTCTCACTACGTTAACTCGGGCGGCCGCGCGGCGCGATGCGAGCGTTCCTCAGCCCGCCGCCCACGCGCACGAAACCAGCAACTCCAACCAAACATTCCGGCTGCGCTAGGACCGGTTGGGCAAACCCAAAGCCGGCCAGCACGACCCCTGACCTTCCAGGGAACGTTCACTGCGACAGACACAAACTGAGCTCAAGGGTCTCTGCCCATTTCGTACACGTTCGTCTTGTCTTGTGTGTCCTGTTTAAAATATCCAAGACTTACAAGCGTCCTACATGTTGTTCTTTGTACAGAAAAGTTGTACTTTTCTCCTATAGAGATACCCTGTAGAGTATTTAAGCTTTGGCTTTAGTTAGTATGGTTTAGTTTAGTGTGTATATGCGTATATATTTCTCTTTTATGATTTCACTGCACACGGTACACTGACAATAAACCAATCTTGAATCCAGAATCTCCTGAGCAGCACAGACGCAAGACATGAAGTAACACATGGAACATTCTGGAAAAGGAAAAGTGCTCCGCACGCCCAGAACCTGCAGAACTTCACCCAGCATGCATACAGGTGCAGGGGGGGGGGTAATGAAGGAGGCGCACACACACAAGTGCTGTCTGCCAAACTCCCACTCGTCCTTTCACCAGTGCAGACATGCTGACATTTACACTCCTAGAAACTGGCCTTTGGGGAGCTGAAGAGTGTGTGACTCACACTCACACACACACACACACACACACACTGGCACTACAAAGGAAACTATCACGATCTGAAAGGGGATTCCCCCACCGCTGCTACCCCACACACGCTCAGCAGGGGGGCAGAGATGGAGTGTTTTGACTGTTTCAGCGTTCCACACACACGAGTCGCAGAACACACCTGGGCACAGGTTGGGAGCGGTTGTGTAACGGCGAAACGTTCGGAAAACTCATCAGGCCGAATCGGCCTGTTTCAGCGATTCGCGTAAAACCGATTTTTCGTGAAGAATCTGGGTTCTGACTGGCACACCCCGCCGATACACACCAACCTCACCAACCCACGTTACCAAAGTACACAAGCAGGCCAGACAAATCCTTAAAAGTCAGACACACACACTTAACCAGCAAGTGAGGAGTGAAAGCCTCAGATCTGGGTGTGGTGACCTGGGGTCAGTGGGATGGGAGGTCAGATCAGGACTTGGGGACCCATGTGCAGCACTCATCTCTCTCTCTCTCACACACACACTCGCACACTAAATTACTTTCATGAGACCTTCCTCACGGATTCTTGTCCTTTAACACCCAAGTAATGAAAGCATGCGCCCTAAAGAGGAAATACTGAATTTCAAACAGACCTTTCACCCTACTACCAGTACTACACGCGCACACACACACACACACACACACACACACACACAAATAACACACAGAGAGAAAAAGCTGCCATCACCATGATCAAAGAGGCAGGGACTGGAACGCTGGAATTCAAATCAAATTCACGGATTCTACGCAACGCTAGAATACCAGAATAATACTAGAAATTACAATACTAAATATCATTCCTGCCATGAAGCGCAATGGACTAGAAAGCGCGTAAAGAGCAGCTGGAATATTCGGGAAGTTTTTTATTTTTTGGTTAAAGACGATCGTGGAAGTTGTCGCGGGGTCCTGCGTCATTCTGCAGCCCACTGTGGAAAGAAGCGGGGACAGAGAGACAGACTGTCAGACAGCCGGGCGGAAAGGGTATTCCCCCGCGCAGGCGTACTGCGCTCCGCAACGTTGTCGTGTCGTGGCGGCCACACGCTTGAGCCACGCGTGGACTTCCCTGCTCCACACGTTCCTGACGCAGCAGTGACAAAAAGAGGGGGGAAAAGAATTCAAATTGAAGTTCACACGAACAACTTTACGCGACTGGAGGAAAAAGTCCTGCCGAGAGCTGATTGGTCGATTGCCCTAAGCGCTGAGCTGCTGATTGGAGGAACTGAGTCCTCTCGGTCCAGCGATTGGTTGGTTTTGTTAAGCGTGGTCTTCTTGCTGTGTTCTGATTGGCTGGCATCTCTTTTTCCCTCCTAACGCGTGTAACTTTTCCGGTCCCAATGAAAACAAGTAATAGAAACCAATAAACCAAAAATGGCAACATTTTTTTAACATCTTATGGGCGTGTCTTTTTTTATGATCGTTATTAGTATTACTAATGGGCAGAAAGCAGTCAGCGGAGAGACGGGATCTCCCCGTCCCCGAGCCGAGGGTCCCGTCTCAGCCCCGGCCCCTCTCCTCCAGCGGGGCCGCGCCGGAGGCTCGGATTACCGGCAGGGATGTCATGAGGTCGGCCCCTGGCCGCCAGGCGGGAACGGGGACACACGCGCCGCTATAAATACCTGGCCCACGACTATATTTGGGTCGGCTGGATCACAATCAAGCGGCGAAAATAACCGGGGCCCCGCCCCGCCGCGCCGCCGCGCCCCGCCCCGAGTGGAACTCCGCTATCGCGCGCGCGCCCCGCCGCTATATTTAGATGCGGGCTTGCGTCAATCACGCGCCCCAGTGCGTCAAGCCCTGGGCCCCGCCCCCGGCGCCGGGCCATTGGTCGGAGCTCGGCGCGGCGCGCCTCGTGATTGGCCGGCGCCGACGCGTGTTGTTCGGTTTAGCGCGCGCGCCGCGCCGAGTTCCGCCACGCAGGCGGCGTGGTGTTTAAACCGTACTCTCCACTCCGTGTATTAATTCACCGTTCATTCCACTCGTACAGGTTACATACAGGTGTGTTTTAGGTTATTGGATGTGTTTTTTTTCATGCAAGTACACAGAAAAGTACAATATCGCAAATCGCGGAATGTTTCTGCCTTTGCGGAGCTGCTCCGCCAGCTCCCACGTGTCCCGGAGGTCCCACCTTTCCCACGGCGGGATGCAGAATGTGTAGTATGCTAATGCCGGCAGTATTAAATTAAGAACGTTAATGCGATTACAAATTTCGAGGCAAAACAATCAAAAAAAGAAAGAAAAAAACACAGTCAAACCCTTGCGATGCGAGTGCAACGGTTCATTTGACATCAGAGGGGATTTTGTTTGAAATTAGAAATTAGAGCTCTGGCCGCGGCTAACCCACAAGATCAACTCCATCTCTGTCTGTATAGTCTCTCTCTCTCCCTGTTTCTCTGTATAGTCTCTCTCCCTCTCTCTCCCTGTTTGTCTCTATAGTCTCTCTCCCTCTCTCTCCCTGTTTGTCTGTATAGTCTCTCTCCCTCTCTCTCCCTGTTTGTCTCTATAGTCTCTCCCCCTCTCTCTCCCTATCTGTCTGTATAGTCTCTCTCCCTCTCTCTTCCTGTCTCTGTAGTCTCTCTCCCTCTCTGTCTCCATGTCTGTCGGTATAGTCTCTCTCCCTTTCTCTTCCTGTCTCTCTGTATAGTCTCTCTCCCTCTCTGTCTCTCCCTGTCTGTCGGCATAGTCTCTCTCCCTCTCTCTCCCTGTTTGTCTGTATAGTCTCTCTCCCTCTCTCTCCCTGTTTGTCTCTATAGTCTCTCCCCCTCTCTCTCCCTATCTGTCTGTATAGTCTCTCTCCCTCTCTCTTCCTGTCTCTGTAGTCTCTCTCCCTCTCTCTCTCCCTATCTGTCTGTATAGTGTCTCTGTCACTCCCTGTCTGTCGGTTATAGTCTCTCTCCCTCTCTCTCTCTCCATGTCTGTCGGTATAGTCTCTCTCCCTCTCTCTTCCTGTCTCTCTGTATAGTCTCTCTCCCTCTCTCTCTCCCTGTCTGTCGGCATAGTCTCTCTCCCTCTCTCTCCCTGTTT
The DNA here is from genome assembly GCF_900700375.1 of Denticeps clupeoides. NCBI lineage: Eukaryota > Metazoa > Chordata > Actinopteri > Clupeiformes > Denticipitidae > Denticeps > Denticeps clupeoides. The sequence goes on from NC_041711.1 coordinate 2,179,508, forward strand.
GTCTGTATAGTCTCTCTCCCTCTCTCTCCCTGTTTCTCTGTATAGTCTCTCTCCCACTCTCTCTCCGTTTCCCCGTGTAGTCTCTCTCTCCCCTCTCTCTCTGGCATGCTGGAGGAAGGCTTATGTGTCTACTGTACAGGGCCGCACAGTGGACGCCGACGTCACCCGCGCCATGACGTCAATGCGACGTAGCGCATACCAGGCAGTGCACGCGGGCTGCGGGCGCATAAATGCGCTATTAGAGTTTCCCTCTCGCGCAGCCTCACATCAACAAAGGCGCGCATCGCACCGGCGGCGGACAAACTTTACTTCATGCCTCCTGTCGCCCGGACGGACCCGCGCCGGATATTCTGAGGGCTTTTAAACCGCCGCATGTAAAGACGGAACCGCTACAGCAGTCAAGTAAGCGATCGTTTAAAAAAAAATAGTAATAAGATAAAGAAAAAAAAAATACAAAACAGAATAAAATATGAGAATGACGTGTAATAAGAGAAGATGAGACGGGACTCGGCGCGGGAACGGGGACCTGTTGAGCGCCGGCAGCGCGCGCGGCACCGGGGGAGCGGCGCCGTGCTCCGCGCGCCGCCGGACGGCGCCGAACCGCGCTCCGGATTCTGAGCGGTTGTCATGGAAATGGGATGCCGGGAGCGCGCGGAACTTTTATTTCGGGACGGAACCTGTGCGCGCGTCTCGTCTCGTTTTATTTATTTATTTTTTTTCGTTTTTATTTTTTCTGAAAAGTCTTCATTCATTCAGCCTCCGCTCCGTTCCGGCAAGGTTACTGACTGTTTTATTCGTTACAAAAATTCATTAACGAGAGAAGTTTTTATTGGATGACTGATGGTGACCCGCGCTGACCCGGGCGTGTGAGTCTCCATCCGAAATCACATCGTAACCGGTCCCGTTATTTTTCGGCCCGGCTGCTCCTCTCTAACTTACTGTACTTGTGGATTCTCCCTCTTTCTTTATTTCAGCTTTTTTTTCTTTCCTCCCCCTTTTTCTCGTCCCGCGCTCTATTTGCTGTTTGTCCCCGTTTTCTGTGTGTGTGTGTGTGTGTGTGTGTGTGTGGTGTCTCTCTCTCTTCGTCTTATTGGAGTCGGGGCCGGGTGCGTGTTTCGAGTCTCTCTCTGCGTTCTCTAGGTTACCGGAGCGCGAACGGACCGACGGGCTCCACACACACACACACACACACACACACACACACACACACAGGATCACAATAATTTCTTACTTACACCAACCTTTATATTACATATATACGTGTGTGTGTGTTCGTGGGTGCGCGTTGCATTTGCTAAGTGTGAGCAAAGTCGCTGTGAAATCACGGCGTATAAACTGTGCGAAAGTGTGTGTGTGTGTGTGTGTGAACTGCAGTGTGTGTTCAGGTGTCAGGAGGGGGCGCTACGTGCCTTACAATACCCGAAGGGGCATATACATACACACACACACACACACACACACACTCCTCCACGTCTCGTCAGAAGCGCCCGTGAACTCACCTGCTCTTCACCTGCAGGACCTTCATCATCACACGATCATCGCCGACCTCTGACCTCCACGGGTCACGTGGGCACGCCCGGACCCCCCCCCCCCCCACACACACACACACACACTCCGCTGTCACTCCTACTCTACTCGCACTTTATTCTTTAGCCAGCCTGTAAAATTCGATTATCGGCTCCGATTGCTCTGTTATTAGATGATTATTATTCTGCCGGGGCGGGTCGCGGGCCAGTCGGGGGTCTCGGCCAGAATTCAACTGTAGAACTGAACTTTTGGTTTTTCGTGCGACAGGTAACACCCCCACCGACCAAAAAAAAAAAACCCACACACACCCTTCCTCAGATTATTTCCGTTTTTTCTCACGGCTGGAGTTTCGCGTTTGAATGTTCCGGTTCCTCTGCTCCAGGCGCCGGTTCGGAACAGCGCCCCCAGCAGAGCTCCGAGCCCCGGGCCCCGGACCCTCCCGCCGCGGCGAACCCCACCGGAGACACGCGGACCCCGCCGAGCACCATTCAGCGCGCAGCCGGGACGCGGGGTGAGAGCAGCAACTCATCTTTTACTCACGCCAGAATCCACGCATTTACACGAAGCGGAACACCGACTACTGCACCGACACCGGACACGAATCCGTTTATTCACAGCAGGTCCGATTCATTTCGAACTGATCTCGTCGGGAATCATTTCGCGGTTTCTGCGCGCCGCGTCCTGTGTGTTGTGTGTCTGAGAGGAAATCGGGGTTCCTCTTTATTTATTCCCCCAAAATGAAAAGAGAGAGAGAGAAAGCCCGGGATGCGGGTGTGTGTGTGTGCGTGAGTGTGCGTGTCTGCGTGAGTGTGTGTGAGTGAGTGTGTGTGCGTGTGAGAGTGAGTGCGTGAGTGTGTGAGAGTGTGTGTGGGTGTGTGGGTGTGAGTGTGTCTGTGTGAGTGAATGTGTCTGCGTGTGTGTGTCTGAGAGTGAGTGAGTGTGTGTGCGTGAGTGTGTGTGAGAGTGAGTGTGTGTGTATGTGTGTGTGTGCGTGTGAGAGTGAATGCGTGTGTGTGTAAGTGTGTGAGTGTGTGTGTGTGAGAGTGTGTATGAGTGAGAGTGTGTGCGAGAGTGTGTGTGGGTGTCTGTGTGTGAGTGCGTGTGTGTGTCTGAGAGTGAGTGTGTGTGCGTGAGTGTGCGTGTCTGCGTGAGTGTGTGTGAGAGTGAGTGTGTGTGCGTGAGTGTGCGTGTCTGCGTGAGTGTGTGTGAGAGTGAGTGTGTGTGTGTGAGTGTGTGAGAGTGTGTGTGTGAGAGTGTGAGAGTGTGTATGAGTGAGTGTGTGTGCGAGAGTGTGTGTGGGTGTGAGAGTGAGTGTGTATGGGTGTGAGTTCGTCTGTGTAAGTGCGTGTGTGTGTCTGAGAGTGAGTGTGTGTGCGTGAGTGTGCGTGTCTGCGTGAGTGTGTGTGTGAGTGTGTGTGTGTGTGTGTGTGTGTGTGTACTGACCGTGTACCCCTCATCTCTTGCTAGATCTATGGCACAGAAGCGATGAGCAGGCGCGCGCACGGTTTGGAACAGCTGCGTTTTGTTCATCTAAAGCCCCGCCCCCGAGGTCAGAGCCCCGCCCACCTGCTGCCACTAACCGTGCCGCGCGCTCGCGCCCCGGACGCCGTCGGCGCGCGACCACCGTGAACGACCACGTGACGGAGTTTAATGTTTGTCCTCGTTCCCAAGAAAAAAAATATCCAAAACCTCTTCACTGTAACAGCATGGCGAGAAAATAAAGTGTGTTAATTAATTGTATTAATTACCCCGTGGCCAAATCTAAATTTATCAATTCGTTTTTTAAACATTACTATAAAAAAAGCAAAAAAAAAGTAAAGAAAGGAGATTAAATTAAATTAAAGAACGATAGAATAAAACGCTCGTTTGTCGAACGGAAGCGATTTCCCGCGCGAAGCCGGGACGGTGCGCGTGCACCCGCGTTTATAATTGATAAGGCTGATTATCAATCACACACAAAAAATCACACACACTCTCACACTTACACACACTCACTCTCTCACACACATACACACAGGCTGCTGGAAGCGAGTTGTCGGGTTAGAATGAAACGAAAATGACATCATGACTAAAATTTCTATGGAATTAGTAAAATTGACAAATCGTGTAGAAGATGTAAAGTTGTGTGTGTGTGTGTGTGTGTGTGTGTGCTTGCTTCACTAACAGAACACACTCTAGTGTGTATGAATGTCTAACACCGGTCCTGTCCCTCCTCAGACATGCCCTGTGTACAGGCACAGTACGGCCCTGCGCCCCCCGGGTCCGGCTACTCCTCCCAGTCCGTCGGTTACCATGGCGACTACGGCGCTGACCTCATGAACCCGGACTATGCCAAGCTGGAGCTGGGAGGGGCGGAGATCTCTGCGGCGGCCACCACCTCCCTGCCGTCCTTCAACGTGTTCGTGGAGGGCAGCTACGAGAGTCCCAAACCGTCCTGCCTGTACCAGCTGCCCCCCGCCCGGACCGCCATCAAGAAGGAGGAGGAGCCGTACGCCTCCCTGGCGCAGAGCGACGACGCCCTGGCGGGCGGCTCCATGTTCTTTAAACAGTCGCCGCCCTCCACCCCGCCCGCCCCGCAGGCGGGCTCCTTCCTGTGGGACGAGTCCCTGCCGCCCGTCCCCCAGCCCCCCAGGTTCACGCACTTCTACGAGCAGTCGCCGCCTGCGGCCTACGAGGGCATGAGCGTGCCAGTCAGGCCCGAGCGCTCGCCGTCCGACTCGCACGCCCACGTGCACACGCACCCTCACACCCACATGTACCCGCTGGGCATGGGCAAGCCCGGGGCGCTGCCCTTCCGCTCGCTGGCCTCCATGGGCGGCTGCCCCGCCCCCCTGCCCTCCCCTCCGAGCCGCGCGGGCGCGGGCGAGGGCACGTGCGCCGTGTGCGGGGACAACGCCGCCTGCCAGCACTACGGGGTCCGGACGTGTGAGGGCTGCAAAGGCTTCTTCAAGGTAAGACACGTGGACACACACACACTCACACACACACTCACGCTTGCTGCTGCTGTGAGTGTGTGCGCTGTTGTTCTGTATCACACACACACACACACGGTCCCGTCGGGCCGCCGCTCTTCTCTCGCTGCTGTTCGTTGGTTGTATTGTTATGTGTGTGTGTGTGTGTGTGTGTGTGTGTGAAGCCCTTGCTCGGCTGTGGTTTTAGTGTCCAACATCAGGTTCAGTTCAGAGTTTGTCTCGTTAATTACTGCTGGAATTGGTTGGTTGATGAGTTTTCTTTGCTTTGATGCTAGTGTTGGAAGTGAAGGTTATTAATGATGGAGGGATGAAAAGAGGGAGGGACCGGAGGGACGAATGGCAGGGTGGGATGATGGAGGGATGAAGAGGGGGAGGGACGGAGGGCAGGGTGGGATGATGGAGGGATGAAGAGAGGGAGGGACGGAGGGGCAGGGTGGGATGATGGAGGGATGAAGAGGGGGAGGGACGGAGGGCAGGGTGGGATGATGGAGGGATGAAGAGAGGGAGGGATGGATAGCAGGGTGGGATGATGGAGGGATGAAGAGAGGGAGGGACGGAGGGCAGGGTGGGATGATGGAGGGATGAAGAGAGGGAGGGACGGAGGGCAGGGTGGGATGATGGAGGGATGAAGAGGGGGAGGGACGGAGGGCATGGTGGGATGATGGAGGGATGAAGAGGGGGAGGGATGGAGGGCAGGGTGGGATGATGGAGGGATGAAGAGGGGGAGGGACGGAGGGCAGGGTGGGATGATGGAGGGATGAAGAGAGGGAGGGATGGATAGCAGGGTGGGATGATGGAGGGATGAAGAGAGGGAGGGACGGAGGGCAGGGTGGGATGATGGAGGGATGAAGAGACTGAGGGAAGCAGTAATTGAATCTTGCCTGTGGTCATCAGAAATAAATAATCACAATTTTCAATTAGTTTAATAATTGAATTTTATTTACTAATTAATAACAGCAGAGGTGGAGGGCCAGAGGGTCCTATGGACACACGCACACACACACACACACACACACACACACACACACACACACACACACACACACACTGTTCCCTCTGGAATTATAAACAGCTTTGGAGGAACAAAAAGCAGTAAAAACGAATGACAGCGATAGCACAGTAAAAATATGAATTAATGTGGATTTTATATAGTCCCGTTTTCTCAGACACTCGGGATTACATTTGTTTTACGTTTTTTTAGGAAAGGAAATTCACATTAAGTTACAATAAATTCGACTGAATCTGCTAGATGCACAAATTCTTGCTCGCTGGGGACCTGCAGGATCTGCTTCCTCCAGCCCGACATTGCTGGTTCTTGCAGTGGAAATAAGACGTCAAAACAGAATAGGAAATATGTCTGTGCTAAAAACAACAAAGATCACAAAAGGAACCAAAAAAAAAAAAAACAGAAAATGTGAAAAATATATGGTTATAAATTATGATTTTAAACATATGTGGATATGTGGTCTGAACTGCTCTGCCACGTTTTCCGGCATCGTTTCATCAGTGGTCTGATCACACCAACTTTCTTTTATTTTGTGTGACGTAGAGCCGAATCCTGTGCTAATACACACACGCACGTCAGCTGTTGGAACTAAGACTAAGTGTAATAAGTGTGTAATGTGTGTGTTATAAATGTGTAAGTACCTCTTTATAACCTAAACCTACCCCTACACGTACACACAAGTACACACACACAGTCTGACAGTCAGAATTTTTTTTTAATTCAGTCAACAGCCATTGATGTAACATTTAAAATAAACATATTTAATGGAGCACTCGTCCATATTTCCATATTTCAGATGTAAAATACGCACTCAGTCATTAGAGGCCATTCTTCAGCCACTAGCGAGCAGAGAAAAGACATTTTAGGTAAATCGGCCTTCATTAGCGCCCTGTTTATTTTTCAATACTGTTCTTTAAATTAATATTTTGTGCACGACGCGCATTTCCCACCATTATTCTCCATTTTCAGTTACAGATGCGCACACTCGCACACACACACACACACATACATACACAGCCATTTGGTGAGACGTGGTGAACTTCAACAACCAGCTGATCAGGTTGGTTCAGTTCCTAGAAGATCCAGACGTTGCTTCTCGTACTCTATCACTGCACACACACACACACTCACACACTCTCAGGAAAACACACTCTTTAATTTAGTTTACGCTATTCCTATTTTATTTACTTCTTCTGCATGCAACCTCGACATAAACACACACATTGACCCCATGACACACACACCCTCACATTCCTTCTCTTAACAAACATTAACACACAAAAAAAAGACACAAAATCACACACACACACACACTCATGGTATCCAATTCCAATTAACACTGACCCATTTCCACCCTGATCAGCCACACACACCCTGCGGGGCAGGCGTGCACGGGCACGAGAGAGAGGGAGAGAGAGAGACGGTGGAGGGACGAGCAGGGCGGCGGCCGGTGGGTGGGTGAGGGACGAGGGACGGACGCCCTGTGGGACTCTGCTGGACGGGGCCATTAGCACATGTTACATGTCATGAATCTCCGGCAGCCTGTCCTGACGGCCCGAGGGAGACGTGAGAGCAGTGGACCGTGTGTGTGTGTGTGTGTGTGTGTGTGTGTGAGACAGCCTGAGGATGTAAGTGTGTGAATGAGAGTGTTTGTATGGCAGTGGTCTCTCTCTCTCTCTCTCTCTCTGTGTAAAGACAATAGAAAACTCTGCTCTCTCTCACACTCCATATGAAGAACGGGTTTTTCCTGTCACTCGCCACTTTCTTTTTTTTCTTCCTTTCTTCTCTACACTTTCAGTTTATGTTACTGTTAAATTACAGGATTAAAATAAAGGTGTGTTCTGCATGCACGTGTGCACAACACACACACACTGGTGTGCTGCTGGCCACGCAGAGTAATTTTCAATTGTGAAACGCACCCCCACACACACACACACACAGACACACAGACATAGTTCATTTTTTAACATCATGGGATTCCTATTTATCAGAAAAAAAAATCTATTTCTAGAGGCTCCGCCCACAACGTCAACTAGAGTTCAGTTCTCGTCAATGGGGCTGTTGTGCGCTGTGTGTTTGTGTGCGTGTGTGTGTGTCATATTATATGTGTCTTTTGTCCTATAGGCTTAGAGTTTTGTTTGATGCACATAACCATGGCAGGCCACACTGTGTGTGTGTGTGTGTGTGTGTGTGTGTACATTTTATATGAATATGATGGTTCTATAAAGTGACGGGACCGATGGCAGCAGCCGGTATTTGCATAATCCTGAAATCGTATCAGATGTGTAAAACTTTAATGATGATGAAATAAAGATCGCGACACACTGCTGCTGCTGAATCACTGGGTGTGTTAATCCAATTAACTGGTACCTTCGCAATACATCTTTATCAAGCCTCACACACACGACTCGTTGCTCACACGATATGTGTGTGTGTGTGTGTGTGAGATTAGTTTTAGGATAACATACATGTAGATTTCTAATACACACATCACACACTTTTTACACAAGGTCCCCACTAATGTACACCAGTTTATGTGTGTATGAGTGTGTGTGTTTGTGTGAGTCCCTGAGGTTAATTTTAGGATATCATACATGTAGATTTCTAATACACGCATTACACACTTTTTACATAAGGTCCCCATTAATCTACACCAGTTGATGTGAGTGTGTGTGTGAGTGTGTGTGTGTTTGTGTGAGTCCCTGAGGTTAATCTCAGGATAACATACATGTAGATTTCTAATACACACATCACACACTTTTTACAGAAGGTCCCCACCTATCTTCACCAGTTGATGTGTGTGTGTGTGTGTGTGTGTGTGTATGTGTGAGTTTTAGGATAACATACATGTAGATTTCTAATGCACACATCACACCCTTTTTACACAAGGTCCCCACTATACGACACCAGTTGATGTGTGTGTGTGTGTATGTGTGAGTTTTAGGATAACATACATGTAGATT